>NC_079453.1:51055166-51297666 GCF_903798145.1 Danio aesculapii
GCAACCTGTGCAAAAAGAGTTTCACGCAGCTCGCCCACCTACAGAAACATCACCTGGTGCACACCGGGGAGAAACCACACGAGTGTCAGGTGAGTGTAGATAAAGGCCATCAGATGACACTTTTACCCTATGAGCATGCCATGACACATACACACAACATTGCTTATCAGTGAGAGAACCTTTACCTCGTCACTCCTGTTTCCTTTAAAAGAAATGTTTTGTTGTACAGTAACTAGAGAGGGTGTGACGGTGGCGTCATTCATCTTGACCACTGAAAATAAATACAGTTCTTTTGAGAGAAAACACGTCTGGCTTACTGTCTGAATTCCAAAGAAACAGCAAGACTATTATATAATCCTGTCTCATCTCCTACCTCTTGTTTGCTTTTGAATTACAGGATTTATCACTACAAAAAAAGCAGGTTTTCATTCTTAGAGCTTTTGTCTTGTTTTTAGTGCGAATGTCTAAAAGTTTTTAATTTAAGAAGCATTTTATGAACAAGTGAAAATGTTGTTTTGTTTTCAGAAATAATCTGAAGTCAAAATTAAATCAGTTTTTACTTAAAACAAGCAAAATAATCTGCAAATTCAGTATGCAAAACACTCATATCGAATCAAAAACAGGACTAACAGGAAATAATCAATGGAAAGCAGGAAAATTCAACTTATTTCACGTCTAATTATTATCATACTTTATTTATATAGGACATTAAAATAACATTAATGCTGACCAAAGTGCAAAGTACACAATAAATAATCTATACAATTAATTAAATTATTGATAAACAAGACAATAGTACATTGTAAGGGTCTGTATATAAGTAAAAGCTAGTGATAAAAATGGAAGGTTGTAACCAATGCTTTAAAGATTTTGGGACATTCAGACTATGTTCTCTGTTCTGTAATGCATGTAAATGAACACATATTTAATAATATAATATAATATAATATAATATAATATAATATAATATAATATAATATAATATAATATAATATAATATAATATAATATAATATAATAGGCTGTGAGATTGAAATCATTCAGTGTAGTGATATGGAGCTATAATGTGCTCAAAACCTGCCGGAACTACTTTAGCTGTGTGTTTATACATTCATAATTAATTGCAAATCATTAATTATCATAAAAAGTGCCACATAAATGAGCTTAAATGATACTGCTCTTAACTGAAAACCTGCCGGAACTACTTTACCTGTATGTTTATCTGAAAATAACAGCACACCTTAGAATGCTCATCAGCCAATCAGGATTAAGCATTAACAGTACATCTGGTATGCTGAATGTTGTAGCTGTGAAATAACTGAAATCATTCAGTGTAGTGATATATAGCTGCTCAAAACCTGCCGGAACTACTTTAGCTGAAAATAATACCATCAGCCAATTAGAATCAAGCATTCAACAGCCCTGTGGTATAAGAATGCATATGTTAGATAGCTGTAGAGTCCACTCTATAACATGCAGCAGCTGCTTTGAAGACAATAACTGCACCATAAATGAGCTTGATCTGATCTGATCTTCTGTTCCCGTCCGCAGGTATGCCACAAGCGCTTCAGCAGCACTAGTAACCTGAAGACTCACCTGCGTCTGCACTCAGGTGAGAAGCCATATCAGTGTAAGCTCTGTGGAGTGAAGTTCACGCAGTACATCCACCTGAAGCTCCACCGCCGGCTGCACAGCTCCCGCGAGCGGCTTCACTCCTGCGCCGCCTGCAGCCGCAGCTTCATCCACAGATTCTCCCTGCGCCTGCACCAGCGCTGCGGCTGCTGTCCTGCTGGCCGGCCCCAGGCCCCGGAGACTCTGAGGCGTGCTGCGGAGCTTCTGGAGCGTTTTGATGCCAGTGCCGAAGCAGAGGCACTGCCGGAGAGCGCGGCGGAGCCTCAGGTGGATACAGCACTGGAGGAATGGCTGGCCCGCAGTCTGCAGAGCGGAGAGGAGGACGGGCTCCTGAGGGCCTGCACTGGAGCCCCACAGCAGCAGGACAGGGCCACGGTGGTGCACTTCAGCCACAGATCCTCCATTAAGACTGAGGAGGAGTAGATGCTCATGTACAGTGTGTTTCATTCAGGTCTACACCCGGCCTCGTCTTGCAAAAAAACAAAGTGGTAATGCTTTATTTTACAGGAGTGTTGATAAGGCTGTTATGATGCCCTTTATAATCATGACATGACACAGAAGCTGTATAAGATGCATGCTTATGACAAGTGTCTTTGGCTCAGTTTTTTTAGATATACATTGTCTTTGTTGTTGTTATGACAACTTAACAATAACAAAGACAGATTTTTTGGTTATGTCATGTCAACTCGACATAACCAAACTCATCATAAAATGAATCATAACCAAATACATCATAACCTATCTTTGTTATGACAACTTGACATAACCAAGTACAAAACCTGCCTTTGCTGTTATGACAACTTGACATAACCAAATACATAACCTGTCATTGCTGTTATGACAACTTGACATAACCAAATACTTTATAACCTGCCTTTGCTGTTATGACAACTTGACATAACCAATTACAAAATCTGTCATTGTTGTTATGACAACTTGACATAACCAAATACATCATAACCTGTCTTTGTTGTTGTTGTTGTTATAACATCTTGACATTACCAAATACATAACCTGTCATAGCTGTCATGACAACTTGACATAACCAAATACATCACAACCTGTCTTTGTTGTTGTTGTTATAACATCTTGACATTACCAAATACATAACCTGGCATTGCTGTTATGACAACTTGACATAACCAAATACTTTATAACCTGTCTTTGCTGTTATGACAACGTGACATAACCAAGAACAAAACCTGTCATTGTTGTTATAACAACTTGACATAACCAAATATATCATAACCTGTCTTAGTTGTTATAACATCTTTACATGATCAAATACATATCCTGTCATTGTTGTTATGACAACTCGACATAACCAAATACATCATAACATGTCATTGTTATATCAACTTGACATAACCAAATACATCATAACATGTCATTGTTATATCAACTTGACATAACCAAATACTTTATAACCTGTCTTTGCTGTTGTTATGACAACTTGACCCAACCAAATACTTTATAACCTGTCTTTGTCTTTATGACAACTTGACATAACCAAATACATCATAACATGTCTTTGTCGTTATTACAGCTTGACCTAACCAAATTCTTCATAACCTGTCTTTGTCACTATGACAGCTTGACATAACCAAATACATTATAACCTGTCTCTGTTGTTGTTACATTACCAAAATGCCATAACTTGTCTTTGTCATTGACAACTTGACATATATAAATAGATCATAACACCAAATACATCATAACATCTCAATGTCAGTTTTGCAATGACATAACTGAGCGAATGGCACTTAATGACAGCTGTCATAAGAATGCATCAAAGTTATTTCATATTCATAGTCATGATTATAAAGGTTTAATGACAGTCTTATGAGCACCCTGTTAAGCAAAGCATTGCTAAAATGCTATCTATGCACACCATAGTTGACACCAAAAATCTCTCTTCAGAAGTGGAGGGATGAGCGCATAAACCAAGCCAATGAGAGCCGCACCAAAACAAACAAATAGTGTTTCCAAAGACTTGAAGAAGACTGTGTCAAACAATTGCACTTCTGCCCTCAGACCTGTCCTAGAATGAAGATGTGATTATACTGTCCTCATCTCATCTGTTTCTTACACACTTTTATTAAGCTCCGATTCTCGCTATTAACAAACCACTATGACTTTTAGCTCAACGATCTGTTCATTTTTTACTTATTAATAATTATAGATGTGTTTAGGTGTTAGGGATCATAAAAGAAATAAACATGATGCAGAATATGTGCTTTATAAGTACTAACAAACAAACAATACGATATAATAACAGACAGGTAATAAACCACTGGTTAATAGTGAGAATCGGTGCTTAAGCTGAAGTGTTACTGTGTTTTATTTCCATGTGAGTTTGTCTTAACTTATTATTGTTGAGTTCTTCTTATTTTGAGCGCTGTATCAAATGTTTTAATGCTTGTTTATGTGTGTTTAATGTATAATTTACTTTTTTATCTTCTAAATATTTTGGGATTCTCAGGAATATCGTGTCAATCCCACTGCGGACACTATTATGCGACAGTCCAAAGTGGACTGGATTTTTCCCGTCCATCACAAGCGTGCGAATGTGTTCGAATGGAGTATGCGTGTATCATTGTACAATCCTAGATGTGATGCTTTATGACAATATACAAAAACTTGTATAACAAAAGGGATCATTCATTGTAGCTCATACACTGTAAAAAGCGATAGTAAAGATCTTCAAGACTTCAATTATCTAATCATCTCAACTTACATCAATCAAACTGACTAAAACATATGAAGTTAAACCTTGTATAACTTTAAAAAAAATTGAGTTAAACCTGATTAACTTATTTAAATTAATTATATCAACAACAAAAGGTTGTCTACAGTGAGTAGTTAGACTGTAAAAAATGTTAGGGTCCACACGATTGATTTATGTTGGGACAACACGAAGAAATTGAGTTTAGAAATTGAGTTTACAAATTTAAGTTGATTGAACGTAAAACAATTAAGTTGACCCCCCCCAAAAAACTCAAGAATTGAGTTGTTTCAGCTCATTTTAAACAAGTATGTTAAACAAACAGCAAATGTCAATTTTTTAAGTGGCTCAGTGGTTAGCACTGTGGCCTCACATCAAGGTCACTGGTTCGAGTTTGCATGTTCTCCCTGTGTTGGCGTGGGTTTCCTCCGCGTGCTCCAGTTTCCCCCACAGTCCAAACACATGCGAATTAATGAACTAAGTTGGACATAGTGTATAAGTGTGTGTGGGTGTTTCCCAGTACTGGGTTGCAGCTGGAAGGGCATCCGCTGTGTAAAACACACACTGTAAAAAATGCAGGGTTCCACACAATTCATTCATGTTGTCCCAACACAAATTACGTTAACGTAACACTTTTAACATTTATCTGGATTGAACATAAAAAAGTAAGTTGTCCCAATGAAAACTCAAGAATTGTGTTGTTTCAACTCATTTTAAATAAGTAGTTTGAACGAGCAAAATAAAATATTATTTATGAATGTATGCTGAAAAAGTTGGCGGTTCATTCCACTGTGGTGACCCCTGATGAATAAAGAACTAAGCCGGAGGAAAATTAATTTTTATAATTATGCGCATAATTAATTCACTTCATAATGTCAGTTTAATCTTTTAAGTCAAGTCAACTAATCGCTTTTTACACTGTAGCAGATTTCCACCAAACCCCTTGGACATTAGACAGAAAACATGACTCACTTTTTATTTAATATTTAAACCGAGAGACTTATTGTTCATTTTTTTTGGTAGATTTACGTTACTCGGTTGTGTCTGCCGATGTTTACTGTCGTCTCATTAATCCAAGCGAGTATTGTTAGCACTATGAACACGACCAAATCAATGTAGCTGGAGCTGAATTTGCCAATCATGAAGATTGCGATACTTGTGTGTTTATTATTTTGTGTAGACTATACAGAACTACGGACACAACTGTACCTCATACTGAACTAAAGTCAAATCGCTAGCTTTCCTATGTTCTTTAATTTATTTGACGTCAGCACTGGAAAAAGCAGGACCTAGATCCACGTGCGGGAGTTTTGCTTGTGTTTAGCTGCAGGGTTTAGAAAGCAGGCCGTCCCTTCATTTAGTGGCTTCTGTACAGTTCTTTTGTTATTATCTTAGATTATTTTTGACTCAGGTCGAGATGATGTTCATACTTTATAATGTGAGAAACTATTTTTGACAAACTTTTCTAATGTAGCACATTAAACCTTACTTGTCTAAGAACGTTCCTCTTTCTGCCTGATTATTGGGGATTCAAACACACACACACACACACTCAGAAAGACACATTCACATACAAACACACACACATACACACACAATCTCAGAAAGACACATTCACATACAAACTCAGACACACACACGTATATGCAGGAAGACATATTCACAAACACACAGGCAATCAAACACACACACACACTCACACACATACATGCAGAAAGATAGATTCACACACACAAACTCACAGGCAATCAAACACACACACACTATCACACTCAGAAAGACACGTTCACACACACAAACACACACACACACACACACACACACACACAAACACACTCAGAAAGACACATTCACACACACAAACACACAAGCAATCAAACACACACACACACACACACACACATACAGAAAGACAGATTCACACACACAAACTCACAGGAAATCAAACACACACACACAAACACGTACACACACACACAAACACACTCAGAAATATACATTCACACACAAACTCACTGGCAATCAAACACACACACAAACACACACACACACACACACAAAAACACACTCAGAAAGACACGTTCACACACACAAACACACAGGCAATCAAACACACACACACACACACACAAACACACTCAGAAAGACACATTCACACACACACACGCACACACACACACACACACACACACACTACACACACATACACAAAGACACAGTTGCACACAAACCCCCACACACACACACACACACACACACAGAGAAACATACGCTAACACAGACACACATAAATACACACGCACACACACAGAGAAACACACAGTCACACACATTCAAAAACATAAACAAAGACTGTCGCACACACAAACACACTCACACACACACGCACACAAACACACACACATACATACACAGGCACAGTTACACACAAACACTCACACAGAAACACAGACACAGTTACTGTATACACAAACACACACACACATACACACGTTCATACACGCATACAAACACACTCCCACAAAGACACATTCACTCCCACAGCTGAATTCTGTGTGATTTATGAGCCCTTTTCCTCATGGGGATTGCTATACTTGTGGGGACGTTTGGTCCTCACAACATGATAAATGCAACATATACACACATTCTCTTTATTTAAAAATCATTTTCCAAGAGTGATCTGACCATGTCAGCAGCAGCAAATATAATATAGTACAGTTCACGATATTAACAAACCATTAACTAAGACTTTTACCTCAGTGAACCATTAATTAGCTGCTTATTAACAGTTATTAAGGTCATTGGGTTTAGTTCTTGAGCAGGATTCGGGATGTTACAAAAGATCATACTTTATAAGTGCTAATATACCGGTAATATCTCCAAGAGTTCACACTCAGCTGATGATTGATTATAAAGTGTGTTTGGCATGCTGTCCCGGGAGAGAGCCCTGAGCTCATAAGCAAGGCGAGAGGGGAGTTTGAGCTCAGGTAGATCTGGAGAACTCCTCTACTGTAGTAGCTAATGAACAGATAGTGATCGCTCTTAAGAGATAACTGTTTACTAGGAGCATGTCTATGGTGCTGATTTGGATTAGTCAATTCACTTCAGTTGCATGTTTTTGGATGGTGGGAGAAAATCAGGGAACCTGGAGGAAACCCACGTGAGCACGGGGAGAACGTGTAAACTCCACATAGAAACATCAGCTGGCTTGGTAAGGACTCGAACCAGTGACGTTCTTGCTGTGAGGAAACAGTTCTAACCACTTAGCCACCGTGCCACTCATCCATAGGAAATGAGGAGGAGTAGGGGTGGAAAGGGGGATTCTTCAAAATGAAGATGGCTGTGATATGGAACTGAGGGTATTTATAGTGGCTTAGGAATCGTCTGATTGGTGAATCATGAATTGAATAATGTGGGGCCGGCTGCAAACAATCATAAGCATGTGATCCTCTCGACATTAGTTTATAAATAAACCTCACTTAGTAAATAGACGGGTAATTGTGAGGTAATTAACAGGTAAAAATAATGGAACTTTTACTGTAAAGTTGCAAAGTACAACAATGAATGATAAACCAGTGATTAAACAAAAGACACTATGAAAAAGGCAAGGTGGTCCAGACGATCTGCTGCAGGTCAAAGCGAGCATCAGAATGGGGAAGAAAGGGGACGCTTTAAGTGACGCTGAACGTGGCATGGTTGTTGGTGCCAGACGGGCTGCTCTGAGTATTTCAGAAACTGCTGATCTACTGGGATTTTCACGCACAACCATCTCTAGGGTTTATAGAGAATGGTCCGACAAAGAGGAAATATCCAGTGAGCGGCAGTTCTGTGGGTGCAAATGCCTTGTTGGTGCCAGAGGTCAGAGGAGAATGGCCAGACTGGTTCCAGCTGATAGAAAGGCAACAGTAACTCAAATAAGCACTCGTTACAACCGAGGTCTGCAGAAGAGCATCTCTGAACACACAACACGTCCAACCTTGAGGCGGATGGGCTACAGCAGCAGAAGACCACACCGGGTGCCGCTCCTGTCAGCTAAGAACAGGAAACTGAGGCTACAATTCACACAGGCTCACCAAAACTGGACAATAGAAGATTGGAGAAACGTTGCCTGGTCTGATGAGTCTCCATTTCTGCTGACACATTCAGATGCTCGGCTCACAATTTGGCCTCAACAACATGAAAGCATGGATCCATCCTGCCTTGTATCAGCGGTTCAGGCTGCTGGTGGTGGTGTAATGGTGTGGGGGAGATTTTCTTGGCACACTTTGGGTCCATTAGTACCAATTGAGCATGGTGTCAACGCCACAGCCTACCTGAGTATTGTTCTGACCATGTCCATCCCTTTATGAGCACAGTGTCTCCATCTTCTGATGGCTACTTCCAGCAGGATAACGCACCATGTCATAAAGCACCAATCATCTCAGACTGGTTTCTTGAACATGACAATGAGTTCACTGTACTCAAATGGCCTCCACAGTCACCAGAGATCAATCCAATAGAGCAGCTTTGGGATGTGGTGGAACAGGAGATTGGCATCATGGATGTGCAGCCGACAAATCTGCAGCAACTGTGTGATGCTATCATGTCAATATGGAGCAAAATCTCTGAGGAATATTTCCAGTAGCTTGTTAAATCTCTGCCATGAAGGATTAAGGCAGTTCTGAAGGCAAAGGGGAGTCTGACCTGGTAGTAGTAAGGTATACCTAATAAAGTGGCTGGTGAGTGTACACACACACACACACACACACACACATGCGCCCATCAGGCTTCTTCATTTGAAAGTCCCACGCATTCGTCACTTTCTGTGGTCGTATTTCTAGAAAGTAGAGGAACTGAAATTGTTGCTCATCAGCCAGAACTGATCAAAGTGCCCATCATCACATGCAGAGCAGTTTTTCATTCTGACACACACAGCATTAAAACACCCCCAACCTTTACCCACTGTTACCTTATAGTGGCTTTTACAGTAAAATACATTGTTTTGCTTTCAGATGATCTCCTCAGTGAGAGATTTTAACACAGTAAGAGTCACACCTTAAGGTTTTATGAGTATACTTACTGACATGAATAAACAACGCATATTTATTTCAGTCATTCATTTTCTTTTCAGCTTCGTCCCTTTATTAATCTGGGCTCGCCACAGCGGAATGAACCACCAACTTATCCAGAATATGTTTTACACAGCAGATGCCCTTCCAGCTGCAACCCATCACTGGGAAACACTCATACACACACACACACATATGCACTATGGTCAATTTACCTTACCCAATTCCCCTATAGTGCATGTGTTTGGACTGTGGGGTAAACCGGAGCACCCGGAGGAAACCCACACCAACAAGGGGAGAACATGCAAACTCCACACAGAAACGCCAACTGACCCAGCCAAGGTTCGAACCTTCTTGCTGTGAGGTGATCGTGCTACCCACTGCGCCACCGTGCTGCCACATATTTATTCACCTTAGCTAATTAAAATATATTTGAAAACCCACTCAAAGTGAATTAACCTAATGTTATAAAGCACACATTTGAGTTTTTATAATGCTTTAGAAGATTCTTAATAATATATTTATTATGGTAACATTTTAATACACAATTCATGCTATTTATAAATCATTAACTAAGACTTTTAGCTTAATAAACTACACTGTCTAACAAAAGTCTTGTGGTGGATCCCAGGTGTTTCACAGAAACAGATTCTCAGAGAAATCAGTCAAGTTTGGTGAAGGAGAAATCATGGTTTGGGGTCTACATTCAGTATGGGGGCGTGCAAGAGATCTGCAGCGTGGATGATCAACATCAACAGCCTGAGGTACCACTGCGCCACTGTGCTGCCCTCACATAATTTAATTACTTAAATTTTTTAAGGCAATTGGTTTACTGGCTTTTTAAGTCAACTAACTGTTTCAAAAACAACTGGTTTACTCAATTATTTTAAGTAAACTCATCATTTTACAGTGTATTACAGTTTTTTACAGACGCTAGGACACATTTCTCAATACTTAGGTCCCTTATGCAAAACTCTTGACACAATTCTCCTAAGCAACTTTCAGCTTGGCAAAGCAGTTCATTTCACATCCAGAATGCACTACGACTACCAAAAC
Source organism: Danio aesculapii (assembly GCF_903798145.1). Classification (NCBI taxonomy): domain Eukaryota; kingdom Metazoa; phylum Chordata; class Actinopteri; order Cypriniformes; family Danionidae; genus Danio; species Danio aesculapii. The sequence goes on from NC_079453.1 coordinate 51,065,627, forward strand.
ACTTTATCAGCTCTCAAATAAACTCATTCTTCCAGAACACTAGCAAAGGTTGACACACCACAATCACACTTCATCACACACAAAACAATGAGCTGAACACACTAACAACATGCAGCATCACACAGTGTTTTCATGTGTAAAACAAGGACACTTCTCTGTTTATAACTGCAATATATGTTATAAGAATGAATCAGACATGATGAAGAACTCCTCAATATTTTATATCCTTTATTTATTTGTGTTATTTTGCTCTGAGTAATTTCAAAATACAAGAATTTGTGTCCACACCATCCACTGATACAGAGACAATAGTAAAGCTGATCTGCCTGCTTAAACTGCAGTTTTAGATGTGAAATATGCTTCAGTAAAATATTACTGTTGAATTGTGCTCTCATTCAGTTCTGCATGATGTTGAACAGAAGTTTACCAGTATTGAAAACAGACGTTCAGATCGTCCTGTATGTAGAGTTTTGCCAGATGTTGTGTCTGAGTGAGAAAAGAATTGATCAAGTCACTGAAGGCATTTTGTGCCAAAACACTGAGAATTGATCCTCAGTTTAGCCCACACAGACTTCTGTTGTGCTCACTGTGTCAAGAGTTCTGCAAAATTGACTTAAGTATTAGGAAATGTGTCCTAGCGTCTGTAAAAAACTGTAATTCATGTTAAATTGACGTTAACTAACAGGGACATATTGTTTTGGCACAAAATGCCTTCAGTGACTTGATCAATTCTTTTAAAGGGAGATCACAACAAGCATATCCTCTTCAGTTGCTGGTCTACATGTCTAAGTTTCTCTTTTAAGTCACATTTGTTACTCAAACATCTAGAAGCTGTAAACACTACGCTTTATTTTAGCACTTGTCTTCATATGACAGACATCCGGTCTGCAGTTGTTGACCAGCGGTTATAAAAGTGTAATTAGAGCGTCTGATTAATATCTGACTCTTTCATTTCATGCTCACGACAGACAGAAGAACTGTGCAAGTATCTGATACTCTACTAATACTATACAGAGTGTTGAAGTCAACAGACTGCTTTAAAGTGAAGTGAGATGTAGAGAAGAGTGTGATTAAATGTGTTCATCAGTGTGTCGTGGAGTGTGTGTCGTTTGTGAAACTGCCATAGCTGTGAATCAGAGCACTGGTGTGAGTCATTAGTGTAAATCACTCATTATTCCCATCCAGCTGACCCGTGTGTGTGTGTGTGTGTGTGTGTGTGTGTGTGTGTGTGTGTGTGTGCGTGTGCGTGTGTGTGTGTGTGTGTGTCTATGTCTATGTGTGTGTTTGAGATAGTAAGAGTATGTGTGTGTCTGCGAGAGAGAGTGTGTGTGTGTGTGTGCGCGTGTATGGGTGTTCATCTGTGTGGGTGTGTGTCATGTTCAGTGCAATGTTTTCCTGTACTCTTCTATGTCGTTGTGTTCAGTAATTGTCAGTAAGTGACTCTGAAACCCAGAAGCTTCAGTTCCTGTCAACATGCCGCCGCACTAATGCATCAATACACAGTATTGCAGACCATTTTCATAAAGTATAGTTCATTTATTCCAGGAACTGACTGGTTAACACACAAAACACACTGATTAAAATAAACGAAATTCCAGTTTTACCAACTTTAAATCTCTTGTTATATTTGAATGCATTGTTTCTCATTTCTTTATTATTGTTTGTTAAATTGTTGATACACTATTTTGAAGTTTTGAACAACCTGAAACTTAACAATCATACATTTATGTGACTAATTGATTAATTCACATGAAATTGAAAGATGCCATTCATACTAAATAAAAGATAAATATACATACTAAGCATGAAGAGCGTCCTCAAACAGAACATCACTCAGAAACTGATCATACAAAAACACTTACAAAAAATAATTCGGTTTTAGCCTGGTTTTAGCCACTAAAATGCTCATTTAAATCATAAATAAATTGAGATTGTGTTGATAAATGCATTGAATAAACACTGATAGCATAAAAAAAATTAAAAAGAAACTATTCCAGTTTTCATGTTGCATTTCAAAGATTTGTCATGATTTCTTTAGAATTGTTTGTTAAGTTAAACATTATATATATATATGTATTACAGTTTATATAATCATATAATCAACTACATACCAATTAATTTGAGTATTAGTAGACTGTCTGCTGAATATCAGCTGATTCTGCTCCTTCAACAGACATTTAACTGACTATAAGAAACTTTGCAAGTACATGTCAACTTACACTAACACTCTCCCCAACCTTAACTAAACAGTCTACTTATAATCTGTTAAGAAATAGTTGACATGTAGATGCAATGCAACTTAAATTTAACAAAATACATTAAAGGGACCATCAGAATAAAGGGATACCTTTATTACCTCATTTTTTAGAAAACACTAAGCATGACTTCCTGGTGAACAAACAGATTGTAAAACTGATCATCTTATAAATATATAGTCATGCAATTTTAACCTCTAATTTGGCATTAATAAACTTGAGTTGATAAATGCATTAAGTAAACATTGTAAATAAATAAAGCATAAAATAAATAAATATATATTCTTTTTCTTGTTATAAATGTTGCAGTTTACTGCTTTGTCATTTGTTTATAATTGTTAATTAAATTAAACATAATAATTACTTTAAAATGTGTATTTAAAGTTCCTGAGTGAAGATTCACAAAGTTCCTTCATTTTCATGTAAAGTTAAATTATTAATTCAAACTTTTTTTAGAAAACACCAAGCATGAAGACCTGGTGATAATGAGCAGATTGTGAACAGATCATCTTATATATATTTATACAATTTTAGCCACTAATTTGGCATTAAAATAAACTTGTGTTGATAAATGCATTAAGTAAACATTGTAAAACATTAAAGCATAAAATATATATATATATATATATATATATATATATATATATATATATATATATATATATATATATATATATATATATATATTGTTTTACTATAAATTTCATGTTGCAGTTTACTGCTTTGTCATTTCTTTATAATTGTTTGTTAAATTAAACATAATAATTCTTTAAAAATGTATATTTAAAGTTTCTGAGTGAAGCTTGATAAAGTTTCCTCTTTTTCATGTAAAGTTGAATTAATAATTCAAAAAAGTAACTTGTTTTTTTAGAAAACACTAAGAATGAAGGCCTGGTGATAATAAGCAGATAGTAAAAACAGATCATCTTATCTATATTTATGCAATTTTTGCCACTAATTTGGCATTTAGAAAAATAATAAAACTGATAACCTGAAATTGTGTTGAGTTTGCCAGGAAATTTTGTTTCAGTCTTTTATTTCTGTATTTATTTTCTTACAAAGTGTGATTGAGAATGTTTTCAACTGAATTCAACGCCCATTTCTTTAAAGTTCCAGGTAAACTGCATTAACAGTGTGTCATTAATCATCATTAGACAGAATTATGTGACGTTTTATCTCACTGCACCTTTTACAAATGAACCGAAACACGGCTTTAAAAATACATGAGAAAACACATTACACTGTAGAAAATATCCGTAAATCAGCAGTTTTGTATTTTTGGATTCATGTTTTTATTTGTTCCTCATTTATCTCAGCTTCTGAATTGCATTATGATCATCATTGATCTTTCTTCCAACAACATTTAACCTTCAAAGATGGAAATAAGTGTATTTTCTGCACAAGTGTATTAGTGTGCAGTGCTATAGTGTGTGTTGGTGTTGTATATTACACTTCAGAAACTTTGTGATAAACTGCAGCACATTTACTGTTATTCTACACACTTATTTCTCTAAATATTATTTCTTATACATTGTTATTACTTAAAGCTACTAAAATGTCAATAAGAGTCACTTTATTAAACTGTAGAGTTGAATTTTCTACATCAGAAGTAAACAGAGCAGAGATCAACTTCCCATAATGCAGTTCACCACCACAAATGAACACAAAGCACTTCAGAATCACTGACAGATATTGTAAAAACTGCAGGCTTGCACACAATGCATTCAACTCAATAATTTTGACCAAATTAAGTGGACTAAAATAATTTGTTGCAGTTGCAGTCCCACTTTTTATTGTATATCAATCAGTCAGTGAAGATCATTGATTTATAAAGTAAACAGACCTTAAATGCACTAATTTTGTAATGGCATACAGTTGACTGGAAGTGCTTCACCCAGGTTACCCACAAATAAAAAGTCCCTCCAGATACTTCTGCACTGTAAAAAATGTCAGTGATTTTAAAATTAAAAGTCTGAACAATCTACAATGAATACCTGTTAAATGATTAACAGCTCATTTCAGTACAAAATACGGAAAATAACTGTAACAGATCTAACCTTTGTTTTCGAGAAACTAATCAAAGTGTCTGAAATCTCACCACACAGCCTTATTCACTAGTCCCTAAATTAAGCTGCAGTCACACTGGGCTTTTCCTCCCATAGACTTCCATTCATACGCACGCGAATGCGTCAGACCGGAAACTCAGGGTCATGCGTCAAGTTTCGCAAGTTGCTGCGGTGCAAAGTTCAAGCTTGGTGAACTCTGACCTGCAAAATCGCATCACTTGACTGCGTGAGACCAATCGAGGATCAAAACACGACCTCTCTGGACAGAAATCCCGCCCCTTTTCGCAGCGCCGTACAACAGAATTTCGCACACACAAAGCCCAGTGTGACCGTAGCTTTAGTCAATTAGTTTAGTCCACTAGACAGAGTGAATGACCACAAATGACTGAATGATGAACACCTGCTGTTAACAAGCACAATCACTGAAGGACAGAACAAGAAATAAAACTACAGACACAGCCTCACACCAAACCAACTGAATTAAAACAGAGGATTAAACAACTCCATTAAATAACAGCATTAGGAGCTTCACTGATTGCAGTTTGACTTCAATTCTCTCATATCTGCAAGAATATTTGATAATTAACAGAGGATTATATTTCATTAAAAATGTTTGATTTGACCTCACCATCATGGAGATCAGAGGCTGCTGTAGTTGAGCTCTTGAACCTTTACTCTTCTATCTTGATGTTTCTCTGGCTGTTATATCTGTGTTTCTGAAACTCATCAGTTCAAGCAAGAAAGCCAATGAGAAACCTTTATGTACTTATTACAGAATTAACTTTATAAGTCACAAAAAAATTGCTATTTTTTTATTTAATTTATGTGATGTTATTTGAGAGAGTAGAACAGCTTTAAGAAGGGTCAACAAACAATTATGAAGGAATTAATAATTAGAGTTTCATCAACTTATTAAAGACACACAGACATCAAGAATCAGGATATGAATTAAACTAGTAAATTATCTGGGTATAAATTAAATATTTCTAAAAGTGAATATCTCCCTATCAATGAATTGGCTGTAAATATACCATCGTCTCTTATACCTTTTAAAATGTCTAATACAGAGATTAAATATCTTGGTATTGCAATCACTAAGTCAACACGAACAATGCGAGAACAAAATCTTGATTCATTAACAGCAAAAGTTAAATTAGATTTACAAAGATGGAGTCACCTACCGCTGTCTTTAGCAGGCAGAATACAAATTATCAAAATGAATGTTACCAAGGTATTTATATGTATTTCAGTGCCTGCCCATATTCCTTCCTAAATCCTTTTTTAGATCTATAAATGAAATTATTTCATCATTTATCTGGGCTGGTAAAAGACCACGAACAAACAGAATGTCGCTATGCAGAAGCACACTGGCAGGTGGACTTGGTCTACCCAACTTTATAAGTTACTATCGGGCAGCTAATGTTGATAAAATAATATCTTGGTTCACCTCTCCTTAAACTGGTTGGTGTCAAATGGATTCAGCCTCTTGTTCCTCTTCATTGAGAGTTTTGGCCTGTAATACCTTACCCTTTACCCCAGGAAGCTTTACCACCAACACTGTGGTCGTCGGAACTCTAAAAATCTGGGCACAAATAAGACGCAACTTTGGCTGGCTCACCCTTCCATTATCAACCCCCATTTGCAATAATCATTTGTTTATACCAGCTAAAAGTGACTCAAATTTTATCAGCTTAAACAAAAAGGGAATACGAGAGTTGGGAGACTTGTATATTGAAGATTTATTTGCAAGCTTCAACCAGCTGATTTTTAGATTCAGTCTAAACCGATCAGACTTTTTTCGATACTTCCAACTACGTGACTTTGCAAGAACACACACAACTTCATTCCCACATATCCCAACACCTAGCGGGATAGACTTGATCATTAAAGCCAAAACCTTGACAAGAGTCCGTATTTCATATTTATATAATTTACTCTCTCCAACTAACGAATCTGTCCTGAACAAGATTAAAATGGATTGGGAATCAGAACTTCAATTAAATCTCTCTGAAGATTTCTGGGAGGAGGCCCTAAATGCTGTAAATTCATCGTCTAGTTGTGCCAGATTATCACTAATACAATTTAAGGTCCTCCACAGACTACACTATAGCAAAGAGAAACTCTCAAAGCTCTATTCAGACAAATTAGATAATAAATGTAATAGGTGTTCACAGACCCCATACAACCTCACTCACATGTTCTGGTCGTGCCCCAAATTGTCTGAATTCTGGCGGTTATTTTTCAAGGCAATCTCAGATATCTTGGACATTAATCTAAACCCAAACCCTCACATCGCTATTTTTGGAAAACCCCCAGATGATTTTCATGTCACAAACATTTAAAATAATGTCATCGCCTTTTCCTCCCTTGTTGCTCGCAAAAGAATTCTTTTGATGTGGAAATCGCACCAACCACCCTCAATCAAAGTTTGGCTACATGACATCCTAAGTCTTTTGAATTATTTTGATGATTTAACACCTCTGGAAGTGGTTATTTAAGAAATAATTTTATGGTCTGAATTATTATTTATTTTTTTTTAGTCTAGCATTTTTTTCTCCGGAACTGTCAGGTCCTAAACTAGACGCATCGGTTCAACCCCAGCACAACTAAAGCTATAATAACCAAGAAGTAGGTAGCACATTATTATTGATGTAACAAGCTAATGTATTTATTTTATTTATTTATTTGAAATGATTTATATATTTATCTCAAATTGTACTATTATCATTATTTTTGTTTTGTTGTTAATATTTTATTTTAATTTAATTTATTTTCTTTCTTCTATTACTCCGTCTTCTGTTATACGTTTTACAAGAAAAGTGGTTATGTTTATGTATGGGAGGGATGGGCAGGGGGTCTCGGAGTTAAATGTTTACAAAAGTGTTCAAAAAGAAAAAAGCAGAAATTGGACATTTGTATACAACAAATGCTATCCACTTGTGTTCAATAAATTAAGTTTATTTAAAAAAAAAGGATCAGGATATGAACCTCAACCATGGTTGCTAAAAAAAAAAAGCTGCATAATTCATTCATTCCACAATGCATGCTGGGTACCAGCATAGTACAAAACTCCCAGCATGCATTTTAGCATGAATACATTATGCAGCTTTATGCTCTTAACATTTCTATCTTTGCCTTTATTTTATTTAGTTTTTGGGGTGTAATATTTCAGTAGAGTGTTTTGTATTGTTCTGGGTTGTTTTTTATTTGATTTTTTGTTTGTCCCCGTTATTGAGATTCAGAGACTAATTGTTGATGTCTGTGTGTTTTTGAGTTCTGCCATAGTTCAAACATTTTCATTATGACTGGTGTAATTACCCTGTTACACTGTGATTGATTCCTGAAGCCCCAGAGCTTTCATTTTTGTATTTTAATCAATTCTCACACTTGATATTCAATAAGAACACAAGAAAGCAAGGGTGGCTTTGATGTGATAGTTAATCTCTCATTTTGGCTTTTCATGCTATGCAAATAGTGTGGTTAACACAATTAATTATAGCAGCTAATTAAAAACAACTTTAAAACAAGAAGTTGAAGATCCCGACTAAGGCAGACTCTGTCCTCCATCATGGAGACTTCAAATAAACAGCAGAAATTTCATTAAGAGCTTTTGTTCATGTGACAGAAATAAAGTCAAAGCTCAGTAAGAAGTGAAGCTCCTGATGTTTGTGGAGTTGTTTAATGATCTCTGCTGAGATCTTGAGAAATAAGTTTTATTGTGTAAATATTTGTATTTTTATGTAGAGTTTTATTCTCAGTTGATTTCATCTTTGATTTTGGCTGTAATTTGTGTTATTTGGTCTTGTTGTTCTTTCCTTCAGTGATTCTGCTTGTTAATGCTTGTTCATCAATAATTATTAATCCTCTTTTAATTAGACACGTAATTATCTCATGTGTTCAACCCTCTGTAGTGAGGACACTAGTGAGGATTTTGCTCTGGGATTTATGGAGTTAAATGTGTTGGATGAAATATACAGACTGTGGATTGTATTTTTAACAGAAATATTCTGTAGATTGAGTTTACGAGTGTAAAATGTTAAAAACTGTAGATTACTGGCAACCACAGCTGCCAGTGTTTTTTAATCAAGAAAAACAACAGCAAAATACTGTAAAACATTTTTGTGTCACCATTGTGGAGGACAGTAGCATCTGTGTGCAAGGTCAATATGAACTAAGAGAATCTGATGTAGTGCTGCATCTTCTTTAGTTTAAATGTGACTGTGTGGTTACTAATGCACTGAAAGTCTGTTTGTTAATTACAGTCACACATGAACACAATAATGCATTTAATGACTTTATATTGTTTAAAAAGTTTTTGTAGTGAACTGATGTACGATGGTTCTCAATATCAATATGCTCAGATATAGTACTTAGACATTTAATATATTGATTTTAATGCCAGTAAATGCCAATTAAAATGTAGTTGCTTTCTGCAAATATAAATAATTAACTCAAATGTTTGTAAATTATCATTGCATCAGTTAATTTTTTCTCTTGTTAAAAATACAAAATGTTTCGGTAAAAACAATTTTACAGAAAATTGTTGTATTTTTTACAAAAAAAAGTTCTGGCAACCATAGCTGCCAGTGTTTTTCCGTAAATTTTACAGGATTTTTTTTACAGTGTGCATAAACCCAATTACAATAAACACCAGCAAACTGAGAAAAGATCTTCATCGGTTTGACATCAGTGCAGAACAGACTTCAGCAAACCTTAAATCTCATACACAAGGGCTAAAAAAATCTTTTATATTGTCATGTAGCACAAGTATTTAAGCATGTTAACGAAAGAGAGAGAGAGAGTGAGAGTATATCCGCCATGTAAACAATATAAACTAATATAAAACTATTGCATACGTCACATGCATAAATCACACCATGGACATTACATTAAGATGCCAACTGGTTTAAATAGGTCTATTAAAAGAAGATGGCCAAATGAGAACTTTTCTATCATAAACTATAGTAAGGTAACTTGTCAAAAAGAATTTTAAAAAATGAAACCCTGCAAACAGATTGAATACAGGAACGGAGAAAACGGCGCTCTTTTATTATCAGCTGTCAGTCAGCGCTCGCTCTTTTATTCCTGGTCATTTCACCTTTGCCGTGTGATGTGTAAATGCAGACGATCGCATACGAGTCACTTATGAAACGAGCTGCATTTTCTCACAGTGCAAAAAGAACAGAACACAGCGGGAATGTTTTAAGGGGATCCCGAAATGTGATGGACACTGCTGTGCTGTGCCACTATTGCTCAGTGCAGATGTAGGTGATGTTTGCAAGGTGAGTTCTTTGTTGGTTTATTTTATTATCCTGATTCCCTTGTCTCTAGTATTTATAAGGATAAATAACCATAACATATATAGCCGCGTCTGTCATGTTTTTGGATCTCCTTGAAACATTTCCGTTGTGTTCTGAGCTAAATGAAAGTGTTGTGAGAAAGTGCAGCGTGTTGTCATAAATGATTTGCACTGTGGGAAAACGTAGCACGTTTTTTAGAAATGTGTTTGCATTGTGAGGATTTGCAGCACAATCAGAAGATCTTTTCTCAGTTTACTGGTGTTTTTGTAATGGCATGTGTTTTCTTACAGTTTTTTACAACATATTTAACAAGTTTCCTAAACTCTTAACACGGTTTGCACAACATCCGTCTTTGTAGGCTGTACAATTTACACATTTCTTGTTGCTTTAACACAAAATGCATCCAGTTAACCCCAATTTAAAATGCTTGAACTTCTTTTACACACAGAACTCAACCAAGACCAAAACAATGTCATTTTACAGTCAAATTTACAAATGCTTTAACAAGGTACATGTGCTGGATAAGTTGGCGGTTCATTCCGCTGTGGCGACCCCTGATTTATAAAGGGACTAAGCTGAAAAGAAAATGAATGAATGAACAGTAAAGAACACAATGGTGTGTGAAGGGAGTCTCGGGGGGGCACTAGGCTCAGAAGAATTGCTCTATTCTTTTAGAATTTAGGATTTAGAAAAGGAGAAAATGCGGCAGGTACAAAACTACAAACTATGGACAGGTGGAAAACCAGTTTTGTTTTGGACCAGAACAGCCCAGTGTCCCATCACCTTTGGCCATCAGTAGGCCCACACGGAATCTGTGCGCGCAGAGTTCTGCAGATATTTAGCCCATCATTAATTCTGTTTATTTACTTGAGTAAATGTGTGTAAATCTATGTTTATTCAGTTTTTAAATTAATTACAGTAATATTATTCACGGTGATGCTGTGGCGCAGTAGGTAGTGCTGTCGCCTCACAGCAAGAAGGTCGTTGGTTCGAGCCTTGGCTGGGTCAGTTAGTGTTTCTGTGTGGAGTTTGCATGTTCTCCCTGCGTTCGCATGGGTTTCCTCCGGGTGTTCCAGGTTGCGGTACCTGGTACCTTGTAACAGTGTTTGACAGGTACACTGGGTACCTGGTACCGCAAACACATGCGGTACAGGTGAATTGGGTAGTCTAAATTTTCCGTAGTGTATGAGTGTGAATGAGTGTGTGTGGATGTTTCCCAGAGATGGGTTGCAGCTGGATAGGCGTCCCCTACGTAAAAACGTGCTGGAAAAGTTGGCGGTTCATTCCACTGTGGCAACCCCAGATTAATAAAGCGACTAAGCCAAAAAGAAAATGAATGAATGAATATTATTGACTGATATGAAAATATTCATCTGATTTGTGTACAGTGCAGTGTGTTCAGTAATATTTTCTGTCTTTTAGTAGAGATATTATATGAGAGACTTGCTTTGTTTACCAAATAAAGTGGATCTAATTGGATTTGCATTTTAAACATTAAATAACAATTAAAAAGAGATTATTTTTTATTTCACATATTAAGGTTTTAGTTATGAGACTCCCAAAATAATTCAGCAGAAATCTGCAAATTTTTACCAAAATTCTCCGCAGAAATAGCAGAAAACGTCCACAGATTCCGTCTGGCCCACTGATCAGTTAAGAAATGAGTGTTTCCACGTTTCATGAGTGTGTGTGTGTGTGTGTGACCTTGTGAAGTGTAGCATTTTGATCGGTTGTGTTTGAAAAGGAGAGCCAGTGGCTTCCTGTTAGAGTTTCGTGTGTTAGATAGAGAGTTGTGTGTAGAAAAAGCGAGGAAAGTGTTTTACTCAATTGAATTTGAGTTCAAGGTTGAGAAACAGCTTCTGGTTTTGGAAATTTGAGGTGTAGCTTTGCATTTTGAGTGAGATGATTCAGAAATCGCGTGACAAGAAAAGATTTAGTGTGTAAGCAGATGGAAAAAACCGTAATGAAAACCCCATTTCATTTGGACTCTATTTCTGAAAACATCCAGATATTCTCTGCTTGTCTAGAAAATCCTTGATTTCAGATTGTTTAGATATTTGTTGACAAAAGCTCTACATGACGTAGCCTCATAGAAGCTCATAAATGACTATAATGATTCCTCCTCACTCATTAAACACATTGCTCTGATGTTTGAGGCTGATTATGAAGATAATGAGGTGTGTGTGTGTGTGTGTGTGTGTGTGTGTGTGTGTGTGCGCGCGCGCGTGTGCGTGCGTGCGTGTGCGCGTGCGTGCGTGCGTGCTTGTGTGTGTGATTCAGCATTCCTGCGCTCCATCAGCTCCTGCTCGTATCTATTAATCTCTCCACAGTTATCATTATACAGTAGATCTCTGATTACAGCAGAACCGAAAACACAACCGCTGTTCCACAGAAACACTGAGGTCTGGAAAATCAACATTCAGTCATTATATATATCAGTATCAGTGTGTGTGTTTCAGTGTGTGTGTGAGGTCAGTACAGTGGAAATGCTAAAGCACAGTTTTGTTTGTAATTTAGACATTGTTTACTAATCTAGATGAACACTTCTGACATCATGTTGAATAATTAACTTCATTAAAAAAAATGTTCATTGGATTAAAAAAATGTAAGGGAAGGCGGCACAGTGGCTCAGTGGTCCAAACACATGCGCTAAAGGGGAACTGATGAACTAAATTGGCCGTAGTGTATGAGTGTGTGTGTGTGTGAATGAGTGTGTATGGGTGTTTCCAGTACTGGGTTGCTGCTGGAAGGGCATCCGTTGTGTAAAACATATGCTTCATAAGTTGGCGGTTCATTCCACTGTGGCGACCTCTGAAATGGAGACTAGGCTGAATGAATGAGATCATCAAACTAGTTGAAATATTGGTCAAATATAACACAAGCTAACACATGATGCAGATTTGAAATGAAGGCTTTTAGTTAATTAGTTAATTAGTTTTTCTTGATTGCTTTGATGCAGCTGTCACAAAACAGCTCACACACAGGCCTAAACAGCGGCACTCATGGTCAAAATGACATATTTTGTTTGCAAAATGCTCTAAACTGTGCCAAAACATTGAAGTGAAGTTTATTTATATACAAATTTGGAAAGGATCACGTGCTTATGATTGTTCACAGCTGCTCCAGCATTAGCTCATGGCTAATAATTCTATCAGACGATTCATAACTCAGTATAAATAACCAGAGTTTTCTCATCTCAATATCTTCGTCTTGATGAAACCCCCACAACCCACCCAACCCTGCTTTCCCTCCTTTCAAATGGGCGACACGGTGGCCAGTGATTAGCTCTGTTGCCTCACAGCAAGAATACCCCTGGGTTAAATTCCCTTCCAAACCAGGCGACATTTCTGTGAGTTTTGCTCGTTCTCCCCGTGCTCATGTGGGTTTCCCCGGGTCCTCCGGTTTCCTCCCACAGTTCAAAACAAGCACCCTGAACTATTAATCCAAAATATTTTAAGCCGAGCTCTGAGTACACCTCTTCTCAGCATCCATATCTGACACTTAGCTACAATAAGCAAGTCATCGAGATCTACCTGAGCTCAAACTCCCCTCTTGCCCTGCAACAGGAGGGAGCCCAGGGCTCGAGCATCTTATAAGCTCAGGGCTCTCTCCCGGGACAGCACGCCAAACACACTTTATTATCAGTCATCAGCTGAGTGTGAACTCTTGAAAACATGCAACAAAAGCTCATTTTGCCCTTAAACAACACAACAAGTATATAAGCTCTTTCAATCAGGGGTTACACAACGGACAACAGAAAACAAAATACACAACTCAGTGTGAATCAGTGCACCATCGCTTGACATTGTAGCCTATTGCCAGTGCCGTTTGTTGACTTTCAATATAGGCTGTGCCAAATTCTCCTTTTTGCAAAGAATTGGATCCAGAATAAGAAATGCTTTAATTAAAATTTAATTGAATCCATCACATTTTTACAAACTGCGGCTGAAAACTGAATACTGTAAATTTCAGTATTTCAGAAAAAAGTACTGGAATACTGTAAAAAAAAAACTATTAAATACTGTAAATATTGCAGCAAACACATGTAAACCAAAATAAAGGAAAATCTATATGTTATTCATTCATTCATTTTTTTTTTCGGCTTAGTCCCTTTATTAATCTGTGGTTGCCACAGCGGAATGAACCACCAACTTATCCAGCACGTTTTTAACGCAGCGAATGCCCTTCCAATCGCAACCCATCTCTGGGAAACATCCACACACACTCATTCACACACATACACTACGGACTACACTACCCAATTCACCTGTACCACATGTCTTTGGACTATGGGGGAAACCGGAGCACCCGGAGGAAACCCACGCCAACATGGGGGGAACATGCAAACTCCACACAGAAACGCCAACTGACCCAGCTGAGGCTCGAATCAGCGAACTTTTAGCTGTAAGGGGGCAGCACTACCTACTGCGCCACTGCGTCGCCCTCTATAAGGAGTATAAGCCACTATTGACCTCCTCCATCCATGCTGGCAAAGATCAATATAGACCTGCCACCGTTTTTAATAAGGTTTGCAGACTGATTGCTAATTGAAGATTTGTGTGAAGGAGTGTCAAAGCTGTGCTTCAGAGATTTCATACTAATCTTGATCGTTTCGTATGGTTAGGAATACAATGAAAAAAATGATTCAGAGATGATTTCTTGGATTTTTTTACGTTGAGTGGTTGTAAACAATTTATTTGGGCTGAATTTAAACACAAATTAAGTTGAACACTATTAAATTTCATTTGTTTGTTTAAATTCAACACAAATGAATTGTTTGCATCAGTTTTGCATGCAACACTTTTTTCAGTGTAGATGGTTTCTGTTTGGTTACCATAGCTAAACCAATGGGGTTTGGACTGCTTGAACGACAGCCGTGTTAACTGTTTTGAAAAATGTTGGGGAAAATGTGTCAATGCAATGAGAAAGGGTTTACACGTTTGCAAGACATGCTCTGCTGGGATAGTGATGAGTAGGGCCAGACGGAATCTGCGGACGTTTTCTGCTATTTCTGCGGAGAATTTTGGTAAAAATCTGCGGATTTCTGCTAAATTATTTTGGGAGTCTCATAACTAAAACCTTAATATATGAAATAAAAAATAATCTCTTTAACTTTTATTTAATTCTTAAAATGCAAATCCAATTAGATTCACTTTATTTGGTGAACAAAGCAAGTCTCTCATATAATATCTCTACTAAAAGACAGAGAATATTACTGTACAAACTGCACTGTACATAAATCAGATCAACATTTTCATATCAGTCAATAATATTACTGTAAATAATTTAAGAACTGAATAAATATAGATTTACACACATTTACTCAAGTAAATAAACAGAATTAATGATGGGCTAAATATCTGCTGAATTCTGTGGAAAATCTTCCGTGTGGGCCTAGTGATGAGGAAAATGGAGTGGATCCTACTTTCTTTAACCAGGTCAAAGCAAACAAGAAAAACTGTAATAAGGTAATTACTTTGCTGTAATACAGTTTATAGATAATGCAAAAAAATGTCCATACATGCATTTCCTTTTGAATAATTAATTAGATATTAATTAGATATTTCTTACTTTACTACAGTTGCTAAGTCTGCAGTTCACAGCTCAGTGCCTTTTTTCTGTTAGTTTGTGTTGCAGTTGTGAGTTAACATAGAAATCTCTTTATTTATTTTCCTCTGAATTATCTTTGCTTTGAAACCTGAGATCTGATTTTACAGCTCACAGTTCAATAGAAATAAATAAGAACTGGTAGATCAAGCTGGATACTTCCTGCATTTAAAATGATAGATTTTTATATGTAACATTTGATCAGTTGGCATCTCTGTGTGGAGTTTGCATGTTCTCCCCGTGTTGGCGTGGGTTTCCTCCGGGTGCTCCGGTTTCCCTAACGTCCAAACACATGCGCTATAGGGGAATTGATCAACTTAACTGGCCGTAGTGTATGTGTGTGTGAATGAGTGTGTATGGGTGTTTCCCAGTACTGGGTTGTGGCTGGAAGGGCATCCGCTGTGTAAAACATATGCTGGAATAGTTGACGGTTCATTCCACTGTGGCGACCCCAGGTTAATAAACGGACTAAGCTGAAAAAGAAAATGAATAAATGAATAATTAACTATGCAAAGTAAAGGAATTTAATGTTTAATGTTTAAATGTTGGATATTTCAATACCAATTTTAATAGATGGTATCATACTAATCCCGGCTTAGTTTATTGGTTTATTTTTAATATTTTCACAATTATCTACTGTTCCCAGTGCAGACTGTTATTGCTAGTTTGTGTTGCAAATAAATTAACATTAATGTACTATTTTATTCTCAGAGTTATCAGTTCCTGTCTCATAAATTTGAGCTTTTCAAACTTAAAATGTGATTTTTTATCTGATAATTCTAAAGAAATGCACAAAACAGCAAATCTGCATGAGCTGCTAAATAAATGATCGAGCAATGAAGCAATAAAGATCATTGTAGGTTCATTTCTGCATTAAAATTAAGATAATTTAATATTGAATATGTTGCAAAATTAGCAAGACAATGTTATTAAATTACATTTTAATGTGAGAAGCTCCTAAATCTGAGCTTAAGAACATGACATGGGATTTTTTTAATCTCACTATTATAAAGAAATGAATAAGAAAATCTAAATTGCATTCATTCATTCATTTTCTTTTTTGATTATTCTCTTTATTAATCAGGGGTCGCCACAGCGGAATGAACCACCAACCATTCCAGCATATGTTTTACGCAGCAGATGCCTATCCAACTGCAACCCAGTACTGGAAAACATCCATACACATTTATTCACACACATACACTACGGACAATTTAGCCTACCCAATTCACCTGTACAGCATGTCTTTGGACTTGTGGGTGGCAAACCGGAGCACCCGGAGGAAACCCACACCAACACGGGGAGAACATGCAAACTCCACACAGAAACACACACTGACCCAGCCGAGGACTCGAACTCAAACTTGCTGTGAGGCGATTGTGCTACTCACCATGCTGCCCCTCAAAATTGCATGAGCTGGTAAATTAATAATAAAACAATAAAGCTGTAGTTTTCACTGTGAGGTCACTATAGGACAATGATGCATTCTGCATTGTATATATATTTCATATTCAACATTTTATGCTCCATATTAACTATGCAATGTAAATTAAGCGAAATTATTGAATATTTATCTCAGATTTTACCAGACTTTTTATTTACAGTAGCCTGATAATCAGACTTTATTTGCTATTTTGTGTTGCAGCTGAATTAATATTAAAATCTACACTTTAATCTCAGAATTACCAGTTTATTTGAGCTTTTAAAACTTAAAATGTGATTTGTTTTTATCTCACAATTCGATGTAAAGAAGTAAAAACAGAGAATAAATAAATCATAAATTAATAAAGAAAGAAAAGTGTAATTAGCAAGAAATTTCATGTAAGATGCTACCAAACCTGAGATGTGATCATTGTTTTATCTCACAACTCTAATAAATAAATAAAAACAGAAAAACTTTACATCAATTGGTAAATAAATAGATAAATATATAAATAAAAATAAATAAATAAATAAAAAAATAAATAAAAATAAATAATAATAATAATAATAATAATAATAATAATAATAATAATAATAATAATAATAATGATAATAATAATAATAATGATAATGATAATAATAATAATAATAATAATAATGATAATAATAATAATAATAATAATGATGATAATAATAATAATAATAATGATAATAATAATAATAATAATAATAATGATAATAATAATGATAATAATAATAATGATAATAATAATGATAATAATAATAATAATAATAATGATAATAATAATAATAATAATAATAATGATAATAATAATAATAATGATAATAATAATAATAATAATAATGATAATAATAATAATAATAATAATAATGATAATAATAATAATAATGATAATAATAATAATAATAATGATAATAATAATAATGATAATAATAATAATAATAATGATAATAATAATAATAATAATAATAATAATAATAATGATAATAATAATAATGATAATAATAATAATAATAATAATAATAATGATAATAATAATAATAATAATAATAATAATAATAATAATAATAATAATAATAATAATGATAATAATAATAATAATAATGATAATAATAATAATGATAATAATAATAATAATAATAATAATGATAATAATAATAATAATAATAATAATAATAATAATAATAATAATAATAATGATAATAATAATAATAATGATAATAATAATAATAATAATGATAATAATAATAATGATAATAATAATAATAATAATAATAATGATAATAATAATAATAATGATAATAATAATAATAATAATGATAATAATAATAATGATAATAATAATAATAATAATAATAATGTTAATAATAATAATAATGTTAATAATAATAATAATAATAATAATAATGATAATAATAATAATAATAATAATAATAATAATAATAATAATAATAATAATAACAACAAAGCAGACTGTTAAAGCTATGTATATCTTCTGTTAAAGCCACAAAAGGGAAAGTAGTGTTGGGGATATTTGTTTGTATATTTTGTTTTGTTGTTGTTGACTGTTTGTTTATTTTTTTTGTTTTTTTGTTTTGTGCAAATGTATAAAAAATCCTTAGAAATAAAGTATTAAAAATAATAATAATAATAATAATAATAATAATAATAATAATAATAATAATAATAATAATAAAGCTGCAGTTCTGAGGAAAAGTACACCACAGATTAATAAGGCATTAAAAATGTATTAAATAAACAAATTGTAAAAAAAAGGGGGTAATATAAAGTAAATGTGCAATAAAAAATATTGAAATTTTATATTTAATATAAAATAATTTAATAATTGATTTAATAATCAAAAAAGAAAATAACATCTGCAATAAAAAAAGCATATTTCATATTTTATGTGGCATGATTAGCAAGACAATGTATGTATTATTATTTTTACAGTAGCCTGATGATTGTGTCAGATGTGAATGTCATAACTCTGCATTTCTGACTGTGAAACGATCCTAAAAACAGTGAGGTGTGCTTGCGGTGAGCGTTTATAGGGTTTGAGCTCAATAAAACACATCAAACACACACTGCCTGCATGCAAACAAACAGAAAGAGTTACGCTTCGGTGCATTTTTACTTTTCCTTCTGACAAATAAAACTGAAGCACAGTTAAATGTCACAACAGCATTCCAAACATGGTAAAACCAGATGACACAACAGATAAGGTGCTCAATAAAAGCACGGCGCAGATAAAAGCAGAACTTCACTGTAAATATGTCATATTGCCACAAGCTCCTCATCAAGAAAACCTTCAGCAGAAATGCTCCACGCCTGAGTTTCTTGTGTTTTTCTTCCAGATAACTGTGAAGATGCACCGCAGAACTGGTTTGCTGGACGGCGACATTAAAGCTGGAATGAGTGACAGATCATCAGCAAATCAGCATTTCTGCTTTCTTTTCACTTTAGTCAGAAACAGAGCTGCTTTTATGTGTGTAATCTGATCAGTCTGGTAAAACTCTGTGTTTCTCTCTTTTTCCTGTGATTGAAGAAACAATAGTGAAGCTTTCATAATAAACACAAACAAATAAATACAAATACAAATCTAATGTCATTAAATAGACCGTACAAAAGGCAGTGAAATGTTTATATAACTGCCTGTGACCTTAAAAAAGAAAGAAATGAATAATATTATCAAAAAGAGTCTAAATTATGGAGCATAACAAGTAAACAAACGCAAACGTTTTATTATAGAAATATAAAGCAAACACAACACTGAAATAACATGGTGTTTTCTGTTTTAATATCGCTGTTTGGGGTTGGGTCATGTTTTTAATGGTGTTTTTTTAGTTTTTTTAGATTTAACTTAAAAATAAAGTATATAATTTTATTGCAATGCACATTTTAGAATGCACTTCATCCTTTAAAATGCACTTTTTAAAATGCGCTGTTTTTAGGATGTACTTTAATTTTAATATGCACTTTACTTTTTGTAGAATGAACTTTATTTTTAAAAATGCACTATTATATAGAAAACTTTGTTTTAGAATGCACTTCATTTTTCTAAATGCACTTCATTTTTTAAAATGCACTTAATTTTTTTATTCACTTTTTAGAATGCTACTTATTTTAGCTATTTCAGATTGTACTTTATTTTTTATTTTTATAATGCATTTTTTAGACTGCATTTTATAGAATGCACTGTTATTTAGAATGCATTTTGTTTTAGAATGCACTTGATTTTTTAAAATGCACTTTATTTTTTAATTCACTTTTTAGAATGCTCCTTATTTTTATGCAAATAATGTATTTTAAAATGTTTAAATGCCTTAAAATGTTTTAAAATGTGATATTTTTAGAATGTACTTTATTTTTTAAAATGCACTTTATTTTTTTATTGCAATTTTTTAATGCACCTTATTTTTTTGTTGCACTTTATTTTTTTAAATGCACTTTATTTTTTTTATTGCAATTTTTTATGCACTTTATTTTTTTAATGCACTTTATTTTTTTAATGCACTTTATTTTTTAAAATGCACTTTATTTTTTAATTGCACTTTTTGTTTAAAATGCACTTTATTTTTTTTAATGCACTTTATTTTTTAATTGTGCTTTACTTTTTTAAATGCACTTTATTTTTTTAAATGTACTTTATTTTTATATTGCACTTTATTTTTTTAAATGCACTTTTTTAATTGCACTTTGTTTTTTTAAGTGCATTTTATTTTTTAAATGCACTTTATTTTTTTAATGCACTTTATTTTTTAATTGCGCTTTACTTTTTTAAATGCACTTTAGTTTTTAAAATGCACTTTATTTTTTAAAATGCTCTTTATTTTTTACATGCACTTAAGCTTTTTAGAATGCACTTTTTTGAATGCACTTTTTAGAATGCTCTTTATTTTTGAAATTAAGTTTATTTTATATTGCACTTTATTTTTAGAATGCATTTTATTTTTTAGACTGCACATTTTAGATAGTTTTTTGTTTTAGAATGTACTTTATTTTTTTAAAAACTCTTTATTTTTTAATTCACTTTTTAGAATGCTCCTTGTTTTTATGCATGGTTTAAATGCAATATTTTTGGAATTGATTTTATTTAGGATTTGACTTTATTTTTGTAGAATGAGCTTTATTTTTATAATGAATTTTTTTTTTAGACTGCACTATCATGAATGCACTATTATTTAGAATGCACTTTGTTATAGAATGCACTTCATTTTTTTAAAAACTCTTTATTCTTTAATTCACTTTTTAGAATGCTCCTTATTTTCATGCATGTTTTAAAATGAGCTTCTTTTAGAACGTACTTTATTTTAAAATGCACTTTTCACAATGCATTTTTTAATTAATTTTACCATTTGAATTAATTTTATCTAAATCTTAGTGTCTCATCAGCACTAATATTCATCTCTCTCTCTCTCTCTCTCTCTCTCTCTCTGTCTCTCTCTCTAATGATGATGATGTTGATGAAGATGAGGGGGTGTGTTTCTGATGCGGTCAGTCCACACAAACACACAGCTGACATTCACTCCACCTCGGTTTCCACAGAAAGTCTTTTATCAGGTAAGCTGTTTTCCACTGAAGCCTCTTTTGAGTATCTCTGGAACTGTTGCCCTGATGACTCTGTAGAGTCACGGCTGATCTGTGACCTGCAGGAGGAACAGTCTCACCCGCGTGACGTTGTGTGCTGGGTTGTTTTCCTCTAAACACATCAGATGAGCTCATATTGTCAAAAATATAATGCGTTAACAACCCAACGCTGCACGGGTCAAATATGGACAAACCCAACCCATACGTTCATCTTTCAAATTACATTTAAATGACACTTTTATCCATATTTGACCCAATATTGGGTTACAACAACTTTTTTTAGCGTAAACAAACAAAAACTTTTACATCAATAAATACAAATTAATGCCATCAACATATTCAATTAAACCCACGCCAACACGGGGAGAACATGCAAACATGCCTAACATGTTGCTGGAGTAGCATCTATGTTGATCCTGGAACAACATTCCAATCAGCCAATCAGAATTAAGGGATGTGTTTACAGTTTATGTTAAGTTTAGTCTTACGGTTAGGGTTGAGCGCTTCTTCACGAGTGTTCTCCAACTATTATTCCCCTAATTTTGAGAATAATGTACACTTATGGTTGGGTTTAGATGTACAGAATAGGTCTGGATTACATTTTCCAACAAAAATGATGTGCTGGGTCAACACGGATGTTAATTCAGGATCTCATCGTACTTGACAAAATCCTGATGTGTAGAAGAAACACACAAAACAAATGATGCAAAACTGTGATGGACATAAATACACACTCAACAAATGCTGGGTTGATTTCCTCTAAACACATCAGATGAGCTCACACTGTGTGAAAAATCATGCATTCATAACCCAACGCTGGGTCAAATATGGACAAACCAACCCATGCTTTCATCTTTAAAATAACATTTAAATGGCTCTTATTTGGGTGTCATGGTGGTGCAGTGGGCAGCATGATCGCCTCACAGTAAGAAGGTCACTGGTTCGAGCCTCGGCTGGGTCAGCTGGTGTTTCTGTGTAGAGTTTGCATGTTCTCCCCGTGTTGGTGTGGGTTTCCTGCTCTGGTTTCCCCACAGTCCAAACACATGCGCTGTAGGGGAATTTATCAACTAACTTGGCCGTAGTGTATGAGTGTGAATGCAAGAGTGTTTGGGTGTTTCCCAGTTTTGGGTTGCAACTGGAAGAGCATCTGCTGTGTAAAACATATGCTGCACTGAAAAAAAGTGTTGCATGCAAAACTGTTGCAAACAATTTATTTGTGTTGAATTGAAACAAACAAATTAAATTGAGCAATGTTCAACTTCATTTGTTTGTTTAAATTCAGCCCAAATAAATTGTTTACAACCACTTAACGTAAAAAAATTGAGTAAATCCAAGGAATCATCTTTGAATCATTTTTTTCAGTGTGGATAAGTTGACGGTTCATTACGCTGTGGCAGCCCCTAATTAATAAAGGGACTGAGCCAAAAAGAAAATGAATGAATGAATGACACTTGTTTGTGTTTGTCCATGTTTGACCCAACACTGGGTTACAACAACCCAGCATTTTTTTACGTGACAAACAAATGATTGTACTGATGAATTGACTGACTTTTACATCTTTAAATACTTAATAATGCCATCATATTCAATTAATAAACAGTAGATTTAAACATTTAAATGAAATAAATGTACATACTTCATTTATAAATTAACATAACAGGAGAAAACGCAAAAACACAAAACAAATAATCTTTCTTTTGTTAATGTGATGTACAAAAAAAACACACTCTAAAAATGCTGGGTTGTTTTCCTCTAAACACATTAGATGAGCTCACACTGTGTGAAAAATCATGCATTCATAACCCAACGCTGGGTCAAATATGGACAAACCAACCCATGCTTTCATATTTAAAATTACATTTAAATGACACTTGTTTATGTTAGACCATGTTTGACCCAACACTGGGTTACAACAACCCAGCATTTTGTTTAGCATAAAAAACAAATGACTATATTGATGGATTGACTGACTTTTACATCTTTAAATACTAAATAATGTCATCGTATTCAATTAATAAACAGTAGATTTAAACAATAAATTTACATACTTCATTTATAAATTAACATAACAGGAGAAAACGCAAAAACACAAAACTTTTTTTTAATGTGATGGACATAAATACACATTCAAAAATGCTGGGTTGTTTACTTCTAAACACATCAGATGAGCTCACACTCTTTGAACAATCATGCATTCATAACTCAAGTCTGGGTCAGATATGGACAAACCAACCCATGCATTCATCTATAAAATTACATTTAAATGACACCTGTTTATGTTTAACCATGTTTGACCCAACATTGGGTTACAACAACCCATCATTTTTTAGCTTAAACAAACAAATGACTGTACTAATGAACTCACTGACTTTTACATCTTTAAATACTAAATAATGCCATCGCTGTATTCAATTTATAAATATTTAAACATTTAAATTAAATAAATTTACATACTTGATTTATAAATTAACATATCAAAAACCAAAACCCAAAACAAATCTTTTTTTTTTTTAATGTGATGGACATAAAAACACACTCAAAAAAGCTGGGTTGTTTTCCTCTAAACACATCAGATGAGCTCACACTGTGTGAAAAATCATGCATTCATAACCCAACGCTGGGTCAAATAAGGACAAACCAACCCATGCCTTCTTCTTTAAAATTACATTTAAATGACACTTGCTTATGTTTGACCATGTTTGACCCAACACTGGGTTACAACAACCCAGCATTTTGTTTAGCATAAACAAACAAATGACTGTATTGATGAACTCACTGACTTTTACATCTTTAAATACTAAATAATGCCATCGCTATATTCAATTCATAAATATTTAAACATTTAAATTAAATAAATTTACTTCATTTATAAATTAACATAACAAAAAGCAAAACACAAAACAAATCTTTTTTTTTATGTGATGGACATAAAAACACACTCAAAAAAAGCTGGGTTGTTTTCCTCTAAACACATCAGATGAACTCACACTCGCTGAACAGTCCAATAGTATCTGGATGCAGCCTTTCTGATGCAGGCTGAGCGTGCATCGCTCAGAGATGCAACGTCAGACACGATGCACTCAATGGAGCTAGTGACGTCACTGTGAGGGGTGGAGTTAGGTGAGCACATTAAAACGCATTGGATGCAGCTCAGATTGCATCTGCACCGAGTCTGCAGCCAGACCTGCATTCATAACCCAACACTGGGTCAATTATGGAAAAACCAAACTCATGGATTCATCTATAAACAAATGACTGTATTGAACAAATGAACAAACAAATGATTGTATTCAATTAATTAACTGACTTGTACATCTTTAAATGAAGAGTGCCATCGCCATGTTCGATTCTGAAATAAAATCACAATCTAATAATGCTTGGTTGTTTACAGTATAGACAAACAAAAGCGTTGGGTTAAAAGGTGTTAGTTGAAATTTGATTGAAAAACTGAACTCAACGTTGTCAATATTTGATCCAACATTGGGTTAAAACAACCTTTGATTTTTCATGAGCATTGCTGGGTAAAGTACTTTAAAAAAAGTCATTTATTAGTAAATGACTATTACATTTACTCATGTAGTGGATGCTATTGTCCAAGACCACTTACAAGTGAAGATAAAACAAGTAGGCCTGCTTTAAGACATCAGAGAGTAGCAATGTGCAGTATATTAATGCTGTCACAACAGGGAGGGTTTTTAGTTATAGTATAGTATAGTATAGTATAGTATAGATAGATAGATAGATAGATAGATAGATAGATAGATAGATAGATAGATAGATAGATAGATAGATAGATAGATAGATAGATAGATAGATAGATAGATAGATAGATAGATAGATAGATAGATAGATAGATAGATAGATAGATAGATAGATAGATAGATAGATAGATAGATAGATAGATAGATAGATAGATAGTGAGTGAGTGAGTGAGTGAGTGAGTGAGTGAGTGAGTGAGTGAGTGAGTGAGTTAGTTAGTTAGTTAGTTAGTTAGTTAGTTAGTTAGTTAGTTAGTTAGTTAGTTAGTTAGTTAGTTAGTTAGTTAGTTTGTTTGTTTGTTTGTTTGTTTACTTCGCTTTTATTAATGTTAGTATTATTAGGGATTTCTCCTTTATGTTTGCGGTGGTTTCACGGCGCCCTCTGCTGCTCACACTCTCTCATCACACTTTACTTTTGCTTTCATAATAACGGGCTTTTATTATGTTGTAATATATGCAGTGTTTATGTAAATAAAATTACTAGTAACTGTAATAAAATCTCTGATCTGCTCAAATAAGTAAATAATAATAATAAGTAAAGTAAGGGATTTCTGTTTATTTTGTTCGGTCAGCAGTTACTTATAATGTGTGTGCCTTTAAATACTGTAAATAAGTTGAACAGTTCTGTATAAATCAATTCAGAAAAGCTTAGCAAGAGGGCAGCACGATCCCCTCACAGCAAGAGGGTCGCTGGTTTGACTCCCGGCTGGGTCAGTTGGTGTTTCTGTGTGGAGTTTGCATGTTCTCCCCGTGTTGGTGTGGGTTTCCTCCGGGTGCTCCGGTTTCCCCCACAGTCCAAACACATGTGCTATAGGGGAATTGGGTAGGCTAAATTGTCTATAGTGTTTGAGATTTTTAGTGCATGTGATTTTTGGTTGAGGCTGGAAGGGCATCCGCTGCGGAAAACATATGCTGGATAAGTTGGCGGTTCATTCTGCTGTGGAGACCCCAGATTATTAAAGGGACTGAGCTGAAAAGAAAATGAATGAATGAATTTACTCATAAAGTGAATGCTTTTATCCAAGACCACTTACATGTGAGTGAAGATAAAACAAACGCTTTAAAACATCAGAGAGTAGCAATGCAGTATATTAATGCTGTCACATGAGGGTTTTGTGTATGTTAGTTAGTTAGTTAGTTAGTTAGTTAGTTAGTTAGTTAGTTAGTTAGTTAGTTAGTTAATTAGTTAGTTAGTTAGTTAGTTAGTTAGTTAGTTAGTTAGTTAGTTAGTTAGTTAGTTAGTTAGTTAGTTAGTTAGTTAGTTAGTTAGTTAGTTTGTTTGTTTATTAGTTTGTTTACATCACTCAGTTTCAGCAGGATTAGTGTGTGTTGTCTCCTTCAGGTTTGCAGTGGTTTCTCGCCCTCTGCTGCTCACAGACTCTCATCACACTTTATTGGACTTTAACTTCTGCAGTAATTTATGCAGTGTTTATGTAAATAAAGTTACTAATTACTGTAATAAAATCTCTGATCAGCTCAAATAAGTAAAGTAAGGGATTTCTGTTCATTTTTAGGTCATTTAATTACAGTTACTTATGATGTACGTGCCTTAAAAGATTTAAACAGTATGGTATAAATCGGTTTAGAGAAGCGGAACAATCACGTTTTTTTGTTATACAAATGTATTTTATTGAATAATTATATTTTTAAGTAAAGAAATTGACATTTATTGCACATAATCACTCGTTTAAGAAACAATTCATTAGAAATTAGTAATGAGTACATTTTGTGCAGTTAGTAACGTGTGTGTGCTTGTATTTAGTGATTGAGTGTGTGTGTGTGTGTGTGTGTGTGTGTGTGTGTGTGTGTGTGTGTGTGTGTTTGTGTGTGTGTGTGTGTGTGTGTGTGTGTGTAATGTTTGTGTGTGATTGTGTGTTTAGTTGAAAAATCTAAATGTTAATATTTGTGTTATTAACATCACTAATAATATTAATGTTATCTCAAACGGGGTGACGTGGTGGTGCAGTGGGTAGCCCTTTCACCTTACAGCAAGAAGGTCTCTGGTTCAAGCCTCTGCTGGGTCAGTTGGTGTTTCTGTGTGGAGTTTGCATGTTCTCCCGGTGTTGGTGTGGGTTTCCTCCGGGTGCTCCGGTTTCCCCCACAAGTCCAAAGACATGTGCTATTGGGGAATTGGGTATGCTAAAATTTGGCCGTTGTGTATGTGTGTGAGTGAATGTGTATGGATGTTTCCCAGTGATGGGTTGCAGCTGGAAGGGCATCCGCTGTGTAAAACATGAGCTGGATAAGTTGGTGGTTCATTCCGCTGTGGCGACCCCAGATTAATAAAGGGACTAAGCTGAAAAGAAAATGAATGAATGAATGAATTATCTCAATCAACTGCAGATGCTTTAGATAAAACCAATCGTTAAGAAATTAATTACAATAAGAAGTTAAATCAAATATAAACAATAAAGAGTTCAGTTCCTATTTAAGTAGTATTGAGTTGTGTATTTAAATAAACTTTCAGACAAAGTATTTAGAAAAGTACATTTAAATACAACTGTTTTAACACAGGCCTAATTATTAATTAATTATTTACTTTTATTGTATTGTTTACGTTATTACGTTATTTTATTGTATTATTTACGTAAACAATACTGTGTGTGCGTGTGTGTGTGTGCATGTGTGTGTGTGTGTGTGTGTGTGTGTGTGTGCATGTGTGTGTGTCTGTGTCTGTGTGTGACCCATCAGCCCTCATGTATGGCATATTTTATATTTAAATAATTTTATTTAGTAACTTTCGTAAACTTTTAGGTGTATCATTATGGATTAGCTCACGTACAACATTAAATTGTCTTGATAATTTATGAATGTAAGTGATTGTTCTGTATACTCTAGCTCCATCTACTGAGCTAAGAGTGTCATTATATCTTTAAAACATAAATAAATAAATAAATAAATAAATAAATAAATAAATAAATAAATAAATAAATGCATACTAATAATACCCAGGTAATAAATTAAACATTAAAATAAATGCAACTTTGTCCTGTAAACTGCAAATCTAGCAATAAATAACTCCCAAATTCTGTAAAATTATTGTAAAAACAATCAAATATCTGGTTTATATTATTACTAAGATGGAATATAAATAATTATTAATAAGCGACAGCGTGGCGACATAATAACTGAAGAGTGAAGCTTGTGTTTTGCTAGGCTAATGTAAGAGATCACTTATCACTAAAATAAATAAAAAATTTTCCTATAATCCACATTATCATCTGTTCTGTGTGTTTAAAGGCGTCTGTGTTCAGGCTGTGTTAATATGCCTACATTGGTTATTTTAGACATTTTTGCCAAACAAATTATTTAACTTAATAATAATAATAATTATTATTATTATTATTATTATTATTATTAATATTATTAATAATAATATTATTATTATTATTATTATTATTATAGCTTTTTGTGAGATTTAAAAAACAATACTGGCCATAAATAGAAAACTTCTATTTAAATAAAATAAATATCAATGAATCTGTATATTCAAATTTGGACAAGCCCAACACTTTTATTTAAATAAATATTTATTCATGTATTTATTTATTTATTAAATATTTAATATAATTAAATTTATTTTGATAAAAAATAATTTAATTTAATTTTTACATTTAATTTAATTTAATTTAATTTACTTTTATTTTATTTTATCTGTGTGTGTGTGTGTGTGTGTGTGTGTGTGTGTGTGTGTGTGTGTGCGTGTGCGTGTGCGTGTGTGTGTGTGTGTGTAGCCATATGTTTTTCAGGTGGTCTGTAAATAAACTAATTAAAATCCTTCAGGCCATTTATATCAATTTCCCCTATGGTGTGTTCTTTCTGTGTATTTGAACAGGTGTAATAACACACACTGACATATGATTCATATTCTCTCCAGGCTGTGCAGTAAATTAAATGTTTTTCCCTCTGTAAATTATTTATTTACTCTGTTAACAAAAAAGCTTCTCTGTCCTTAATAACATAATCAGTCCACCTGCAAGAAATGTAAAAGAATTTCACATGAAAATATACTACAGTAAATACTAGTGTTTTGGAACCACACTATAGTAAAGTAATTTTAATCAATTAATCTGTATTAATTAAAAATACTATAGTGTTTAATATAAATTCCTTCATTATTATTCATCTATGTATATTTTTAACAAACTGCATACTAATAAGCTTGATCTCACTTTGAATTTATTTACCGTGGTGATTCTATAGTTGCTATGGTAACACAAGAACTATAGTAATTGATCTGTTGTGATTCTACAGTTACTATGGTAACACAAGAACTATAGTAATTGATCTGTTGTGGTGATTCTACAGTTGCTATGGTAACACAACAACAACAGTAATTGATCTGTTGTGGTGA
The DNA here is from genome assembly GCF_903798145.1 of Danio aesculapii. Classification (NCBI taxonomy): domain Eukaryota; kingdom Metazoa; phylum Chordata; class Actinopteri; order Cypriniformes; family Danionidae; genus Danio; species Danio aesculapii. The sequence goes on from NC_079453.1 coordinate 51,095,001, forward strand.
TTCTACAGTTGGTATGGGAACACAACAACTGCAGTAATTGATCTGTTGTGGGGGTTCTACAGTTGCTATGGTAACACAACAACTACAGTAATTGATCTGTTGTGGTGATTCTACAGTTGCTATGGTAACACAACAACTACAGCAATTGATCTGTTGTGGTGATTCTACAGTTGCTGTGGTAACACAACAACTACAGCAATTGATCTGTTGTGGTGATTCAACAGTTGCTATGGTAACACAAGTCCTATAGTAATTGATCTGTTGTGGTGATTCTACAGTTGCTATGGTAACACAACAACTACAGTAATTGATCTGTTGTGGTGATTCTACAGTTGCTATGGTAACACAAGACCTACAGTAATTGATTTGTTGTGGTGATTCTACAGTTGCTATGGTAACACAAGACCTACACTAAAATAAGCAAATGACTACAAGCATAGGATATATTACACTACAATACACCACAGTTTACTGTAGTAAACACTACACTATACTACAGTATTTATCACAATTGATCAGTTCACTGTAGCCTATGCTGTAGCACTCATTAGCAAAGAGTTGTAAACAGTTTACTGTACAGTATATGGTTAAAAAACACAATAAATTACAAAGAGGTGTAAATACTATAATATACCCAGTAAAGTAGACTTTACTATAGTGTATGGTTAATAAACAATATCCATTTACACATGGGTAAATCTGCTTATCTGTTTATTGAATATATGTTGATTAAACATGTCTTTATAAATGTTTTCCTTGCCACTACTACAGAGGTGGAGTTACAGAGAGAGCTGCCTACCTAGTGTACACTTGTGCAAACCCTGCAGTAGGTGTCTCCCTAGTTAAAGAGGGCTGGTTTGAGCATCTGTTCATTTGCAGCGCAGCTCTCGATCTCTCTGCATTCATTCCTTCAGTCTGGAGATGGAGAAGAAAAGCAGTTCCAGCAGGAAAACTCTGAAGAACTTGTTTTCTCGGAGTGAAGTGAACCTGTCGGAGCCCGAGCCCAAGACTGACAGCAGTAGAGGATCTCTCAGACTCTTCAAGTGGAAGAAGAAGAAGAAAAATGAGAGCTCAGAGGACAATCCAAACACTGACAGGTAAAACATACACATTCATTCATTCATATGGAGAGAGGCTGACTGCATGTGTTTAACCTTACACCGTGCACAAACATGCCTCCCATGTAAATAAATACTATACACTGCATAAATACTATACACTGCATCCATGAATTAGCAGTTTTCTTTCTCATTTATTTATGCTTTTGAATTGCATTATGAGATCCTATAGTCGGTCCTCTGACGTTTATTGACATTTTTAATAGCTAGAAGTGATATATTGTCTGTGTTTGTGTTGTATATTACACTACAAAAAACTTAAATTAGCAGTTTTTTTGTATTTTGAGATCCATGTTTTTATTTTTCTTCATTTATTTCTGCTTTCGACTTCTTGATCTTTTTTTTTTAAACAACTTTTAACCTTAAAGTTTAAAAAAGTGACTTTTATTAACATTTATTATAGTTAAAAGTGATATATAGTCTGTGTTGGAACAATTTAAATGGCATTTTTAGACCCAGTGGTTGGTTTTGTCCATATTTGACCCAGCGTTTGGGTTGCATCAATATTTTATAGATGTATTTTGTATTATGTTTTTCTGTCCTATAAAATTGATTTATAAATCATGCTGATGACGAACTTGAGAAGAAATGCCTATGCTAGACACACTATTAGCATGTTGGGTTTTTATAACTCAGTGTTGGTTCACATATGGATATATCCAATCATTGGGGTTAAAAAGAGTCATTTAAATGTAACTGAAAACATTGACCTAATGTTGGGTTGAATGAACTCACAGGGACAAAACCATCGTGTGTTTTTACATACTACAATTTACAGGAAGTATGAAATAAATATAGCCTAATTCAGTAATTAATATTTAATTTTAAAAAGTCAAGAATTTTTTTGACATCAGAATAAATAATAAAAAACCAGTCAGAATAATAATAATACAATTTATTTGTAATGTGCACTTCTTAAACCCAAAGCGCTACAATAGAAGGTATTAAAGACATAAAATCCTAATAAAAAAGATCACAAAAAATACTGTAATTTATTCTCATATATAATCTTGTTTTTGTATTGCATTTATAAAGTAGGCTATAGTTTGTGTCTGTCATCTAATATGACAGAAAATTTACATAATGCGTAAAGTGTGACAGAATTTTAAATGTAATGTCCTATTCTCTCATATGAATTTGTTTAATTTAATATGAATGATAAATAATATCTTAATTTATTATATTTAGTTTTTGAAAAATGTATTAATAATTTTAAAAGTCGGATTGTCAGTGTTTTTTGAATGCACGGAAGAATCGAAAGCAAACAAAAAACGCGGAACGGAACTGAACAAAAACCGGAGCGAATTAATTACTAAGCGCTGTGAGCGAGCTAAAAGGGCAAATCCGGAGATTCGGGCCGGCTTTTAGGTCTGTGCTCGTTTCTTCATTAGCGAGTTGAGTTTGTACTTGTTTACCATGACGGAGTAGAAATATACAAATTTATCGCCAAGATTTTGAAGGAAATGTAAGTCTATTACTTTCTCTTTTAAACATCTGCTGATTATAACCAACATTGGGTTTGATTTTGTGTTTTTGTACTCGATAATCGCGGTGTGGTTGGTACTGTAGTCCCGCCTGAGGCCTGCTTGTATGATTTAACTTAACGTAAATACAATATTTAACGTTATTTTCTCTTTTGTTATTTGTAAATGCGAATAATTGATTTAGTGAGTTTTTGTTGGTACGTAATTCTTTATTAGTTATAATAACAAATATAAATTTACAGGAAAAATTGAAATGTAACAACACTTTTTAAAGCAGTTTTACTATGGTTTATTAGCAATATTCTGTCCAATTATAATCCAAGAAAACAACTTTTGGGAAGTTAAATTTTAATATGGCAAATTTAATAACTTTATACAAATCTTTAAGTATTATTTTGAAGATTACACATGAACTATTGTGAAGGAAAGGTTAGGGATTGAATGAGTTGATAAAATCTAAACAAATAATTTTATATTATTAAGTCAACGTATAATGTAATGAAATGAAGAAAAAAACATCAAATCTGCAGAATGACCTTTGAGATGAATGGAACTGCATTTGAGCTTATTCTTGCTCCAAAAGCAGTTCGTATTAGAGAAACCCAAATATTTATTTCTGACAAAACAACATTAATGTTCTGAATTATTGAATTGAGTTATTTTCTGACACAAACAACTAATTTTTCTTACATAAATATTAAAAAAGTGATCAGCATTTGATGCTTTTGTGGTTTATCCATTGGTGTTGATGTTTATGAACATACTATAATTCAGTGCCAAAATGCCACAGTTATATCTATAAAAAATGAAATAAAATAGTGCAAATTATAAAAAACAAATGATGCATCTTTTAAGGACATTAAAGCGTTTGCTAGTTTCTATTAAAATAAAATAAATGTAAGTAGTCAAAACATAATGATGTGCCACTTTACTATGCATTACTTGTTTAATGCATCATTTATAAGTAACTTTGATTAAAAGCGTGAATCAGTGGTAATGTAAATGTTAGGTCAAAAATCATCTCTGACTTCTAATGCATGAGACTTTTGGCTGTATTTGAGTTTATTCATCATCTTAACTCGTCATCTGGTGTATGTGTTCAGAAAATAAGGTCAACATTGCTGTTTTATGATCCCTTTTAGTCATATAAGAGTAACTCATGGTCATAAAATGACTACAGGTGTTCTGTAATTAACACAGGGTGGGAGAAAGTTGGTGATTTTACAGTTTACAAATTATCCAGACACTTATAGCAGATATTTGTTAATCTGTGGATCTGAGTAGTCAGACTGAATGTGGGTTAAATAATCAATCACTTTAAAAGGCCTGACATTGTGTGAGGAAATTAAATGTTCACATTATACCTCAATTATAACCCTGAACAAGCATTGCAGGTCATCTGTTCAGGGTCAGCTATTTTTTTAATACACGTGTTATGCATACTTTAGTGAATCAAAGTCATGTATTTAATTGAATCACATCTAATTTAAAAATTAAGTTTATTTAAGTTTTTAATGGATAATGAGTGGATGTCTGATGGGTATTTGAATAGACATGTTTCTCAATGATAACCTATTTTATATTATATAAAAGAGAATTTCTAACCGTGACAATTTTGCATTATATAAAACTGATAAATGGGGCGGCTCGGTGGCTCAGTGGTTAGTACTGTTGCCTCACAGCAAGAAGGTCCCAGCTGGGTCAGTTGGTGATTCTGTGTGGAGTTTGTATGTTATCATCGAGTTGGTTTCCTCTGGATGCTCCGGTTTCCCTCACAGTCTAAATACATGCGCTATAGGTGAATAGGATTAACTAAATTGGCTGTGGTGTGTGTGGGACCAAAGGAAAATGAATGAATGAATGAATGAAAACTTATAAATGGTCATGAAAGATGACTGTTTAAATCCATGTGCGTGCATAGGCGTCTGTTAAAAAACACACCATGAGTATAATTTTGGATGTACTTTTAAGATAGAAGTAAATACAAACGCGTATTTTAGTGTATTTTAAACACTTTTACATTCATATGTTAAAAGTTAGGACACCTTAAAAACTGCAGCAATGGTTTAACTCAACACCGGCTCAAATATGGACAATTTATTTCAATTCTATTTTTTAGCCATTTTAATAATACCTTTTTGGGGTTTGTACATATTTGACCCAACATTGGGTTACAACAACCCAGCGATTTCTAGAGTGTGGGGTCAATTTGACCTCATCACAAACACAACTTTTTGAAAGTTTGTTTGTTTTCAATTAAAGTAAAATGACACTTTGTGTGTCGATATTTTCCCCAACATTGCATTACAATAACCCAGCATTTTGGAGTATTAACATTTAAGAATTTAGATTTTGACTTCCTTAGACTCTTCATTTTGACTCATTATTTCTGAAAACAAGACAATATTTTTGGCTTGTCTAGAAAATGCTTCTTGATTAGGAATCTTTACATATTTGGACTAGAAACTAGACAACATCTCTAAGTAAGAAAATCATTTATTGCAGTGCAATGACCATAGAGTTTTATTTATTATGTCCTTATATAAAAACTATGAAGATCAATAGGGTGTCACACTTTTTCTACATGCATGTTGTGTGTTGCTGTAATTCGCCGTCTGTGTTTGTCCACAAAAGCTTCTGAAAGCAGCCTGATGTGTGAGTGTTTCTCCAGAAGCTGACGGTTATAATAACAGACAGGATCTGTCCCGCTGTTTGCTGTTCGCCATGTGTCTCCAATGCCAAACAAACCAGGGCACAAAGACAAACAGAGTGTGTGTTCGCAGCAGGTCATGTGAGAGCAGGGCTTTGAAAATCCCCAAACCTGTTGCTCGTGTAGACTCAGAGTTTATTAAGTTATCATCAGTGTAGTGTCTGCTGGGTCACAGGAAGAGTTTATAAAGATCTCTGAAACACTTCTGTAGATTTACAGCATCGCTGCCTGATTAAATATATAATAATGTACATCATTACAGTCCAAATTAGAAGCGTTAACCCTTGTGTACTGTTCAAATGTAATATTTAATACTACTTTGGTGATGTCGGTGCTGTTTTTGCCTCATTGACTTCCATTATAATCACATTTTTAGATTGCAAAGCCATGACAGCATATAATCATGCATTCTTGATTGTTGCTGGTTTAGATAACTAGCTTTAGATAACTCTTTACAAAGTTTCTATATGGAGTTCTGTGGATTATGGTGTGTGCAGGAATACACTTACTGTGTTTACTATGTTCTTAGAGCTGAGGGGCTTGTACCTCAATACTGTTAGACTCCACTGAAAACCATAAGACGGGGTTTATTTTATTTCTAATGTTGAGTATTTATTTTTTAATACAGTTATAAGTCAGCTAGTGAAGTTATATTTTTACTGCATCATTTATTGCAGCCAACACTGTAAAAAATGAATCTTGAGGCTTGTAATTTTCATTAAAAAAATTAATGAGGTCATTAAAAATAATGAGCATATTTTCTTTAAAAAATTGATATTCTGGATTTATTATAAAATATTAAGAAGATTTCGCTAATATAACTAAGATTTTAATTTTACTTATTTTTTTAAGCAAACTAGTGCAATTATTAAGCTTAATTTGAGAAACCAGTTAAGCTAATAAAATTGAGGAAAGATGGCTTCACGTTTATTTTAAGAAAATTCACTCAATTATGTGGATTTGATTGAGATGTTTGCATTTGAATCTCAACAACGGCAGTGATCAGACGACATTTTGAAGGAGCAGATCAACAGCGAGCATGTTAAGAGGTAAGCATTAACAGTTTATCATTTTATTGTCTTAAATAACCTAAGCTCTTTCAGGAAAGACACATGCTGTTCAAGCTTGTTCAGGAGCTTAGTTTTTGCCATATGATGTATAAAGGGATACACGGGTAGTTTTAACCACCCATTCCTATTTGAAATTGATTTGCTTCAATGTTCATTCTGAATTATATAATGAAGTTGAACAAATTATTTGCATTGTAATATTTAACAGCAATGATCAGGCAACAGTTAAGCAGATGAACAACAGTGAGCTTGTTAAGTGGTAAATCTAAGCTAAGCTAAGCTAAGTTAGCTAGCTATTCAATGGGGTTTATGTACAGCTAGTGCTTTTCCATTTCATAAGGTTCCTTTTACAGCATTGCTGATGTAATGTAATGAACTGTTTATATATAATACTGTACATAAATACTAATATTTGTTTGCTTCATTTTTCAGTTTAATGAAGAAAACTTTCGCAGTGTTTTCCCACTAAAGAGGAGCAGTTTATTGAGGCAGATTTTGATAAAGAGAATGGGTGCCATACATCAGGTATTTTTAATAATGTTATTTGTGTATTATTATTATTATTATTATTATTATTATTATTATTACTAATTTCTACACTTTTTTGCATCAGACCTCACATTAAATCAGGGATGAAACGAGAGATGTCGTCCTCTGTTGCTGGTCTATCTGTATGAATAAGAGGAAGAGCTCATCCAGGAGTGCAATGTAAGTGTCTCAAACTGTTTCAGATATTTATGATCTTCAGAAAACTGCATTTTATATTTTTGCATGCTTACAAAAAAATATATAGCTCAAGCATTACACTGTTGAATGCACTATTCCTTGTATAAACATGGTTTGTTTTTATAAATGTCTGTACACTAGTATACATTTAAACACCCTGTCCATTATAAGTCAAACTACTTGTGTATTTGTGTCAGTCAGCAACATCTACTCAAACATTATGAAGAATTACTGTTCACAGATATAAAAAGAAATGGTTTATTTCATTAATATATTTCCTTAATGTGTTTTAGTAAACCTTAAACATTTGAAATGTACAACTGCATGATTTCAATATATTAAACGTAATGTTTATTTTACAGTGTGGGAATGCACAGAGAATTGCTGTCTGTCAGAGGGATGACCAACCATGAGGACTTCTGCATTGTCTTGGAGGATAAGTGAGTCATGGCTAGCCTGGAAAATCTAGAATCGCTGAACTGGATTTATACAAATATTCCACAAATTAAAATCACTTACAAAGAAATGAATATTAAGTTTGCAATACACAAATTCTGTCAAATATTGTCTAAAATGTGACTATTCCTACAAAGGAAAGTTGACAGGTCAGTTTTTTCCATGACATGGATAAAGGAATTTTTATCAGAGATTAGCATTGCTGTAAATTTTATATAGATTTGTTTAACACATTGTACTATTTTGTTATCAGTGTAACATGTAATAAAATGATATTTGGCCTAAATGTATTGTGTATGTTTTTCATTATACATTATATATTTTACATTTTATGAATGAGTAATTTTCAGTAATAAATTTGAGTAAATGGTGATTTATTTGCATATATTATAAAAGCACATTCCACTAATAATATTAAAATCATCATCTATCACTTAAAAAAACTAGTAATTTTCACAAGATTCTTTCAAGTGGTTTTTGTTAAAAAAAATAAATATGAGTAAATGGTGGTGGATTTGCTTAAATTATAAAAGCACATTCCGCTAATAATATTAAAATCTTCATCTATCACTCAAAAAATTTAGTAATTTTCACATGATTCATTCAAGTGGTTTTTGCTAAAAAAATCAAGTCTTGAAATTTACTTAAAAATAATACGTGCAATAGTGTTACCACAATTTTTTTTTGTAAATAGCACATAAGATTTTTTACAGTGAAACAAATATCACAATGTCAGTTTTTGCCAATATCACGCAGCCAGATATGGAACTTAAGAGGCAGCCAGTGTTAAGAGGATAAAATCAGGGTGATATGCTCGTATTTTCTTGTCCTGGTAAGAACTCTGGCAGCTGCATCTGCACTAACTGAAGTTTATTAATAGAGTGTGCATTATAACCAGTGAACAGAGCATTAGACTAATCCAGACTAGTTTTTTTTTCATGATAAGTGAATCTTGTGAACTAGTTTTGCATGCAGCATTCCAGCAGATGATATGTTAGCTAAAGGAACAGGCCGCACCGCATGCTTGCAGTCTTCATCACACTGAAACTCCAGCGTTGGCTTGTAGCCTCCGGCCTGAAGCCTGTGCATGAACCTACAGTAGAAACAAGAGTGAAAGTTTTCATTGCAATGCGTGACATAAAAACAGTAAAGATGAGACCTTTAAACAGTAGAAATATAATCTTCCAGCTTAAAGGGCATTAATTCAGTAGTTATACTCATGGGCTCAATTTGAAATGTGCATGTTTGTGCATCTTCAGACCAGCATATCTTCAGTCAGTGTGGTGTGCCCGGGGCTTTAAGGTTGGCTTTGGAATGCAGAGCCAAATATTTAGCAAAAAGACCCTGCAATCTTTAGTCCTCCAACAACAGACAACTCCCTTCTGATTGTAGCAGAAGCTCCGGGATTATCACTGCGTGTACATGCATGCACAATTAAACACTTTGATGCTGTTGAATCAGTGTCTGGATGCATGCACTGTTACTGATTTTAGTAAACAACGTAGTATTGACGGATATCAAATCAATATTTGCTTACTAAGTGAAAAATAATTAATGATGGAGTGTTTAATTATTATAAATTTAAATTAATGCACCTTGAGTGTGCATTAGGACTTGTCAAGATGATAATATACACTCACCGGCCACTTTATTAGGTACACCGTCCAACTGCACATTAACGCAAATTTCTAATCAACCAATCACATGGCAGCAGCTCAATGCATTTAGGCATGTAGACATGGTCAAGACGATCTGCTGCATGCGTCAATGCCTTGTTGATGCCAGAGGTCAGAGGAGAATGGCCAGACTGGTTCCAGCTGATAGAAAGCCAACAGTAACTCAAATAAGCACTCGTTACAACCGAGGTCTGCAGAAGAGCATCTCTGAACACACAACACGTCCAACCTTGAGGCGGATGGGCTACAGCAGCAGAAGACCACACCGGGTGCCGCTCCTGTCAGCTAAGAACAGGAAACTGAGGCTACAATTCACACAGGCTCACCAAAACTGGACAATAGAAGATTGGAGAAATGTTGCCTGGTCTGATGAGTCTCCATTTCTGCTGACACATTCAGATGCTCGACTCAGAACAACATGAAAGCATGGATCCATCCTGCCTTGTGTCAGCGGTTCAGGCTGGTGCTGGTGGTGGTGTAATGGTGTGGGGGAGATTTTCTTTGGGTTCATTAGTACCAATTGAGCATAGTGTCAACACCACAGCCTACCTGAGTATTGTTGCTGACCATGTCCATCCCTTTATGAGCACAGTGTCTCCATCCTCTGATGGCTACTTCCAGCAGGATAATGCACCATGTCATAAAGCGTGAATCATCTCAGACTGGTTTCTTGAACATGACAATGAGTTCACTGTACTCAAATGGCCTCCACAGTCACCAGAGCTCAATCCAATAGAGCACCTTTGGGATGTGGTGGAACGGGAGATTGACATCATGGATGTGCAGCCGGCAAATCTGCAACAACTGTGTGATGCTATCATGTTAATATGGAGCAAAATCTCTGAGGAATATTTCCAGTAGCTTGTTGAATGTCTGCCATGAAGGATTAAGGCAGTTCTGAAGGCAACAGGGGGTCCAACCCGGTACCAGTAAGGTGTACCTAATAAAGTGGCCGCTGAGTGTATCATATTATAGTTCATATTATGTTCTGTCACTTATATTGTGGTTAGGTCTGCATAATATATAATTTTAGCATGGATATCGCAATGTGAAGTCGCAATTGTGGAGTTTCATTTTAATCATAATTAAGTGAAGTTTACCACACATATTTAGTTGTGTGTGTGCGTGTGTGCGTGCGTGCGTGCGTGCGTGCGTGTGTGCGTGCGTGTGTGCGTGTGTGTGTGTGTGTGTGTTTAAAGTCGGTGTTTAACATTTTCAGCAAGGTTAAAGTAGTTGGATGCAATGAATTTTTACATTTGTAGCTTTAACAAAGATTATATTTGATTATTTATACAATGAACACTAGGGTGACACGGTGGCGCAGTGGGTTGCACAATCGCCTCACAGAAAGAAGGTCGCTAGTTCAAGCCTCGGCTGAGTCAGTCGGCATTTCTTTGTTAGGTTTGCATGTTCTCCATTTGTTGGTGTTGGTTTCCTCCACATGCTTTCCCCCCATAAGTCCAAAGACATGCGCTATAGGTGAATTAGGTAAGCTAAGTTGTCCATATGTATGAGTGTGTATGGGTGTTTCTCAGTGATGGGTTGCAGCTGGAAGGGCATCCACTGCGTAAAACATAAGCTGGATAAGTTGTCGGTTCATTCCGCTGCAGCGACCCCAGATTTATAAAGGGACTAAGCTGAAAAAAAATGAATGAATGAATGACAATGAAGACTAATACAGTTTTGTTGAACATTATTCCTAAACCTGAATATCATTAGACTCCTTCATTTTTATCATATGCTGGTAATTTGTCTATTATATTTTGTGCCAATGCACTCCTCAACAGAATCATTAAAATCAATTTAAAGTGATTAATTATTTCCAAATGAAGCTATTAAAATTATCACAAGGTCCTAATCGTGGTGTAAAATACAGTTTTAACGGTAATACATTTTCATCATTTGAAAAAGCATTTAGAGCATATTAGATGCATTATGAGGATGCAGAGAGAAAAAAGAATAACCGCATCATGAGAAAGTTGCAGTCTTGAAAGTACAATTTTTACATTTTAAAGTTTGCATTTAAATAATTTTGTTTACTGTGTATAGACCTTTTTCTTCGTTGCTGCATGAAGGCCGCCATATAGTGACCAGCGTCTTCCGCTAGAATGCTAAGGACTTCCGTTTTCAGCGTTTAAAAACTGGTAAATCTTGATTCGAAAATGGTTGTCAATACCGTTTTGAGTGGCTTGCGGAGTGTTTTTGTGTTCCACAACTTTGATTTTGAAAGGTGTGTGTCAAAGCCGTTATGCTTCTGTCAGAAGCGGTTCAGGCGCGAGAGAAAAACTTTCTAATTCAGTGTCTGCCGTCAGATCAGATGCTGAAATACAGCGTCAGTGTTCCTGACCTGTCAGCTGTTATACTGTTCTCCACAGCTTTTCAATGCGCACACACACACACACACAAACAATGCCTCACTGCATTATAGAGAGCAAGCCATATTAAGGCATGAAACTAGCAGGTATTTAAGCCATGCAATTTCCAAAAATTACCAATAAAAGTCTGATACTATTCTGGCTGATTTGCTCGTTGATTCTAATCGGGAGCAGTTTCTTTTATTTATATATATATATATATATATATATATATATATATATATATATATATATATATATATATATATATATATATAAATACACACACACAAGTAAATCATTACATGTGTATTGAAAACATTTAGATTCACGTCAGGGCTTTGACTAGGCCACTCCGAAGTTTTCATTTTGTTTTTCTTTGATATCTGAACTTGATTTGATAAACTGAAACATTAAAGTGTGACAAACATGCAAAATAAGAAATCCGTAACCGAGCAAACACTTTTCCACACAACTCTATATTATAAATTCATCAATATACATATCATTAACCCCAGACAGTGCTGCATCTTTGGTTTCAGCTGTCCACTCAACATTTATTTAATTTTATTCTTATGTTTTTAAAGACTCTCTTGCGTGGCTTGCAGATTAAGTTCAGTTTATTAGGCATTGGTATAATTCAAGAAACACTTGCTCTTTTATATGAATGACGGAAATGCGTGATTCACTTTCAAACTATTCATCTGTTTCCTTCAAGAGAGACATTTTTGCATATATCCGCTCCACCCAAACATTTCTGGTGCATTGCAGAATCAAAGCTGAGTTATGAATGGCGTCTTTATTCATAAGCAGGTGTAAAGCTGCACAATTAAAGTCCATTGTGTTGATTAAGTAGGTGAGCCTGATGAGGCATTGATGCTTTAATGACTGAAGGATCGTCTTTATGTGGAGTTTATTTAAGAAAATTGTGGTATCTGATTGCTCTATTAGCTAGTAACACGTTTGAGTTGATAATGTTGAGACCATCCCACATATAGTTTGGGTCACAAAGTAAATTATTTGTATATGTTTCACTTTAATTTGTTTATTTCTATGTGTATTTACACTGTATTTGAATTACTCAAATACAATTATACTGGCTGTTTCTCAATATGCATGCTTGTCTGTATTGTGTTCATGTGTCCTCGTGAAACGTTATCAACCGTCGCCGAAGTACTGTTTCAATTCAAAGTTCACTTATCTTGCCAAGTACAGATAAAATTCCCGCATGTGTACTTGCTCTGCCCCTTTTGCCAAGGATGCATAGAGAGGTGACTTGTGCGAACTTGTGAAGCACAGGTATCCCAGAATGCATTGCAGCGTAACCAGTGAAAGCTGATTGCGGAGGAGAAAACCCACACGGTTTTAAAAATACTCCTCTGTTGTGTCACAAAATAAAGCTTTAAGAGTTTTTCAGGTGAGAATGTGGTTGTTTTACACTCAAATCGGCAGTTTGTTTATAAAGACAGCGCATCTTTGACTATGTTCAATTCACCTTTATTTGTATAGCGCTTATACAATGTAGATTGTGTCAAAGCAGCTTCACATAAAAGGTCACAGTAAATAGGAACAGTGTAGTTCAGTTTGTAGTGTTTAAGTTCAGTTCAGTTGAGCTCAGTTCAGTGTGGTTTAATAATCACTACTGAGAGTCCAAATATTGAAGAGCAAATCCAACGATGCGCAGCTCTACAGATCCTGAACCATGCAAGCCAGTGGCGACAGCGGAGAGGGAAAAACTTCACATATTGGCGAAAGTGAAGAAAAAAAACCTTGAGAGAAACCAGGCTCAGTTGGGCACGACCATTTTAATTTCTCCGCTGGCCAAACGTCTTGTGCAGAGCTGCAGTCTCAGCGGCGGAGGCTGGAAGCTGGCCTCAGCGAAGACTCGTCTGTCCCTCAGATTATTAATCATGTGCCTCAGATTATGCGGACTCTGACCCCCAGCCTCCCCCGCCGATAGCAGCTTTACGTCGGCCAGTCCATCACGGATGTACCGCTGGATCTCATCTCTCTATTGTAGTTAAAACATGATATCTAATACATCGTGTGCATATCTAACAGACAGTTTTTGGATTTTAAATCTATGATTTATTCTCAGGTGTATTATTTTGGCAGTGTTATTTTGTTATGTTTTATAATTGTCTTTTAAATATGTTACCGTGTTGTTCGCTGTTTGTCTTTGTTTACCAAATTGCTTAACGTTATCGTTATTTCCTATTATTCATGTCTTGTACTTTATACTTGTATAATGTTCATTGTAGTTTATTATATCTGATAATCAAATACACGAGTCTGTGTATATTTGACTTCACATTTATGGTTATTTACGTTTATATTTTCTTAAATCAAAAATATAGATTTGTAAGATTTGTAAATGTACAGTGAAACCGATGAATCTATGGTGAGGTAAGAGACATTATAAAGTTCACTGCCGTTCCATTTGAAGAAGTACCCGACTTGTGTCCTCGCGTCCTCTGTAGTTTGTTCTTCCAAGGATGCAAGTCCAAACTTTGCGTACTTGGTGTTGAGAAACAGCCTCTGAGTTTGCACTGAACAGTTGAGCTGCATTTTCTGAATTCTGAGTGGCAGTTGAGAGAGTTGAGTTACCATGACGACTGCAGGTATCCTCAGACAACAAAGAGAACCTTGAAGCAGCAACTAACTCTTGTCTCTCTCACTTATTACTGAAGTTAGTTAAATTAACTAAATGTCATATAAATCTAGAATACACATGCTTTCATGTATAAATAACTAGTTTTAACTGATTATTTGATTAATAATTAAGATGCCAATGTCATATAGAAGTTTATTCATGTTTTCAAGTGTGATTTGATTTCATGTATTCAGAGTGTTCTGCGTATATCACTTACTGTAAATACTTATCTTCCTAACACGGTAATATTAATTCAGCCAGTTTGTGACAGATTCTAGCATTTCTGTGCAAATGGTTGAAGGTTTCATGTTGCTGTTTGTTTGTTTATTTATTTATTTATTTATATATCGTGATATGAGTTTGTTTTAAGTATCTATGCAGTGTGCTATTTTATCCAACTTGTTTATGAATCATTTTGTAATTCAAAGTGTCTTACTGACTCTAACATATAAATGTGTATGTGTAATAAAAGACAACAAAGAGGACCTTGAAGCAGCAACTAACTCTCGTTTCTCTCACTCAAAATTGATACTGGCCTATAATTATTACCATCAAATCTACAACCTCTCTTAAAAAGAGGAATCACTCTTGCTTGTTTGAGCTCCTCCGGAACTTTACCTTGACAAATAGAAAGATTGATAATATGTGTAACCATTGGTGAGATAAATTTCGCAGAGTCTTTAAGGAACTGCACTGAAATATTATCTAACCCTGTTGCTCTACTATTTTTTTAGTGTTTTTAATTTCTTAAATATATTCCCCTCATCTACTTTAATAAACACAAAACTTCCTAAATTAAAACCACACTTGGCATAATACTCTGTAACTAATTTATCATTAAAATACCATTTTGTACTGGGAGCTTTTTCACCAATTTCTCTGCCACAGTTATAAAAAATCTATTAAAATAATTACCATAAGGTTAATTTTTGAACAAATAGTTTCAGACTTATTATGAGGCTTTAAATCATTAAAATAATCTACATAATTTTTGCAAATCTTGCTTAGTTTCTTTTATCTTATCCTAAAAAAAAATATTTTTAGCTTTCTTTTACCTCTTAACCAGCCTAGGCTGGTTGGCTGGTTTTAGCTGGTTGACCAGCCTGGTTTTAGAGGGGTTTTGGCCATTTCCAGGCTGGTTTCCTAGCCATTTCCAGCCTGGTCTTAGCTAGTTAGGCTGGAAAATGACCAGCTAAATCCAGCTAAAACCAGCTTGACCAGCCTGGTTTAAGCTGGACATAGCTGGTTTTGGCTGGGCTCCCAGCCTGTCTAGGCTGATCAAGCTGGTTTTAGCTGGTCATTTTCTAGCCTGACCAGCTAAGACCAGGCTGGAAATGGCTGGCCACCAGCCTGGAAAAGGCCAAAACCCCTCTAAAACCAGGCTGGTCGACCAGCTAAAACCAGCCAACCAGCCTAGGCTGGTTTAAGCAGTTTTTTTCAGTAAGGGATCATAATAAAATAAATTGCTACTATCTTTTTTAAAACATTTTAAAACTATCATAACGCTCCTTAATTGCTTTTAAAATACTACCCTTCATCCAAGGTTCAGTCCTTTGCTTAATTCTTAATTTTTTAAAAGGTGCAACTTTATCCAAAACTTTTTAAAAAATTAGTCTTGAACCTAGCCCAGGCCCAATCTACATCATCACACTGCAAGACCTTAGACCAGTCAACCTTGCTAAGTTCAGTCATTAAAACCTGTGGACTATATTTCTTGAGAGATCTCAGTTTCACTGTATTATGATGTTTTATAGCCTCTTTCCTATTTACATATACAATACAATTAACGCTGATACCAGCATCTATAACACCACTACTCCAAATTTTAGAATGATCAGAAACCAATACAACATCAATGATAGTTTTCATTATAGGGGTAATTCTTGTCAGGTCCATGATAATCTGTTTAGGCACATATGAATCACAAAATAATTTAAAATGTTGATACACTGATGAATCTTCTTACTTCATTTATACATCAAATATTTTTGTTATTTAAACCCAAATTTGGATCAAATATGGATAAACACAGATGTTGGGTTAATTGTTTTGTGTTAAAGTAACCCAGCATAACGTAACTTGCATACTGATACTATATTGATATTATATTGTTACTTTTGATATTGATAACGTAGTTCAATCAACTTAAATATTTTAATATGCAATACCTGGAAATCTTTCTAAAAGCAGACAGAAATGTCACTGCTGCATTCTGCTTTATATTAAAGATGATCATTCATTTATTTAATTAGTTAATTGTTAATTTATTAATTTGTGAATAAATGTTTATTAACCATGAATCAAAATAGTAAAATAGTGCTGTCAAGTGAGTAATCATGAATAATAACTTGCAATTCATAAGTTTGCGTTTAACTAATTTGTGTGTACACTAAAAAAAATTATTCAAAGATGATTCCTTGGATGTACTCAATTTTTTATGTTGAGTGGTTGTAAACAATTTATTTGGGCTGAATTTAAACAAACAAATTAAGTTGAACATTATTAAATTTAATTTGTTTGTTTAAATTCAACACAAATGAATTGTTTGCAACAGTTTTGCATGCAACACTTTTTTCAGTGTATTGTGTATGTTTATTATGTTAAATACACACTGGTGGCGCAGCTGTCGCCTCACAGCAAGAAGGTTGCTGGTTTGAGTCTCAGCTGAGTCAGTTGGCGGTTCTGTGTGGAGTTTGCATGTTCTCCCAGTGTTGGTGTGGGTTTCCTCCGGGTGCTCCAACAACGAATCGATTAAATTGCTTACTAAAAGTGTTGGCAACGATATTCATTATGGATTCGTTGTGTCGCGTGATGTGGAGCCGTTTGATTATTAAAAAAACTTTAGTTGTGCGCGCAGCGGAGTGAACATGCTCTGCCTCTCTCGCGCACTGATGCCAGCAGAGATCTCGTAGACAGGATGAGGCAAAAAAACCGAGCGGAGGTAACATTAGAGGAGGGATACAAGACGAGGGAGGAAGTGAAGAAGAGAGCAACAGCAGGGTACATCACTCCAGAGTCCTGCTGTTGTTCTGTTCTGAAGTGAGGAGCCTAATGTCCCTGGTGCTGGAGTCTACTTGTTATCCAGCTTGACAAGCATGATGTGAAAGCATGAGCTGATGCGGTGCTGATGCAGTGGCTGACACTGAGCCAGAGAAAGACGTGTCGTATTATCACAATTCTGCAGTGTTTTAACCACCCAATGCTTATTTTATGTGTTAGACATGTAAACACACACACAAGCACTAGTAAAACAAGACATTAGAGTTTGTAAAGCACACAAGACAGTCTATGGAAGTCTAACAGTCCATATCATTTGCTGATGTGTTTCATATCAGATACACGTAGTGAAAGTAACGATACACTTCAGTCTGTTCTTCTCCCAGCTGGCCAGACACTTGGAGTAACTGATGAGTTTACGTGCTGAATCCTGCAGTTCTGCTTTATGAATGAGGCATGCGCGGCTGCAGGTAAACATGGAGACGTCCATCTCACGTTCTAGATCAGGATCGAGATCATTTATACGTCTTTTACACAACACAAACCCTCACTTACAGGTTATTGTGAATTGGAGGATCAGATATGAGCAAGCGTGTGGATATTTTATATTAAAATAGAAAAGCATAATAAAAGGGCTTCATCTGTCTTACAGCGCTATTGTGGCTGCGGTGTGTCACGTGACAAACATGACGCGTCGTCACGGAAACATTCTAAAATAATGAGCGCCTGACCAAACTGACTCCCGGGGCCAGAGAGAGTCTGTTAAACTCAGCAGTGAAAGGGTTAATAACAGCAGTAAAGCAGCGCTGGGAGAGTCACTCTGCACTTTATATTGAAGACTAAAGACAGGTTTTTATTCACTCGCCTCTTCTGGATCCTTCATTTCTCCATCTGTGGTCATGTAGAGCTGCACTGCAGAAAAGCTTCTCTTACTCATTTCATCTCATCTCCAGCCCGAATATCTAAACCATCTTAAATCAAGAGTAGATGAGAAAAATGGCAGGAGATAATGAAGTCACGCTGAAAACTTCTGTTTGAGATTAGATTATTATTATATTAATATAACCCATTGGCAAATAATTTAGCTTGTTTTAAACAAACGATCACTTCATTTTGAGGTGTTTTCAGAAAACAAGACATCATTAATGATGCTATTTCATCTGGCTAGTCTGAGTCTGAAGAAAACAGGACAAAACTACTAAGTTAGTTTATTATTATTATTATTATTATTATTATTATTATTATTATTATAACAGCTCAGGCATGTTCAAGGACAACATGTGTGTGCACTTTCTAAAGATCTTATTTCTGTTTTTGAATAAAGGGTTGTTTTATCGATTTATCAATTAATCCAAAAAAAATCAACCGATTAATCGATTATTAAAATAATCAATAGTTGCAACCCTCAGTTTCCCCCACAGTCCAAACACATGCACTACACTGAAAAACATTATTTAAAGATGATTCCTTGGATTTACTCAATTTTTTACGTTAAGTGGTTGTAAACAATTTATTTGGGCTGAATTTAAACAAACAAATTAAGTTTATTAATTATTAAAGTTTACAAATGATTAATTATTAAAGTTTATTAACATTATTCAATTTAATTTGTTTGTTTACATTCAACACAAATAAATTGTTTGCAACAGATTTTTCAGTGGCAAATTGATTAACTAAATTGGCTGTAGTGTGTGTGTGTGTGTGTGTGGGGGTGTTTCCCAGTACTGGGTTGTAGCTGGAAGGGCATCTGCTGCTTAAAACATATTCTGGAATAGTTGGCGGTTCATTCCACTATGGCGACCCTTGATAAATAAAGCACTAAGCCAAAGGAAAATGAATGAATGAATATTGTTTTGCTGATTGTATATATAATTATTATTATCATTATTATTATTATTATTATCATTATTATTATTATTATTATTATTATTATTATTATTATTATCATTATTATTATTATTATTAATATTATTATCATTATTTTTATTATCATTATTATTATTATTATTAATATTATTATTATTATTATTATCATTATTATTACTATTATTATTATTAATATTATTATTATTATTATTATCATTATTATTATTATTATTAATATTATTATCATTATTATTATTATTAATATTATTATTATTATTATTATCATTATTATTATTATTATTATTATTATTATTATTATCATTATTATTATTATTATTATTATTATTATCATTATTATTATTATTATTATTATTATTATTATTAATATTATTATTATTATTATCATTATTATTATTATTATTATTATTATTAATATTATTATTATTATTATCATTATTATTATTATTATCATTATTATTATCATTATTATTATTATTATTATTATTATTATTAATCTCATTATTATTATTATCATTATCATTATTATTATTATTATTATTATTATTATTATTATTATTATTATCATTATCATTATTATTATTATTATTATTATTATTATTATTATTATTATTATTATTATTATTATTATTATTAATCTCATTATTATTATTATTATTATTATTATTATTATTATTATTATTATTATTATTATTAATCTCATTATTATTATTATTATTATTATCATTATTATTATTATTATTATTATTATTATTATTAATATTATTATTATTATTATCATTATTATTATTATTATTATTATTAATATTATTATTATTATTATCATTATTATTATTATTATCATTATTATTATTATTATTATTATTATTATTATTATTATTATTATTATCATTATTATTATTATTATTATTATTTTATTTTTCCCTAAAATGACCACAGTGGCTTCTCCTGCTGCACTAAACTACCTTTTTCTTCCTCATATTTGTTCCAGTTTAGCAGTAATAGATGATTTTGTTCTCTGTTGTTTCTCATTCGACTGATATGCTGCTTTATTCTCAAATGTTTTATGCAACATTACAGTTTTGCGCATAAATTTAATTAGCATCTTTGTATGGAAACATGGGTATTGACTTCCGTTAAGTTCCTACTATGGTTGTCAGTGGCTGCTGTTTTCCAGCACTCTTCAGAAGATCTGGTTTTGGGAACTTAAAGATTAGATGCACTTGCAGGAGAGTAAAACATGAAGTTTTGGGTGCACTGTCCCTTTAAGGCATTCAGTTTCCACAAGATTCCTAAACAACTCGACTAATTATGTTTACAACCCCAGGAGTGTTTGAGTTAATGAGTGTGTGTGTGTTTCAGTCTGAAAGTATGCGACAAGTTTCCTCTGTCAGTATATCTTTTATGAATATGAATAACCTGTTGTGGTGTGTTGTGTTGTTGTATAAATGCCGTTGAATAACATTACTTTAGTCAAAATCCTCTTGAAGCAGCACTAGACTCAACCTGTAGTTCAAATTTAAGTCAGTTCAGTTCATGATATGTGACATGTTTGAACAGGTTTGCAGTTTATTATGTTCAAATAAAATAAAACGTGATCCGTTTCCAAAATATTTCCAGAGATTTTACTTATTTTGTCTAAATATGTAAGCAAGCTTATGAAATTAGGATTTTGTTTGAGTGGAACAGTTTATGCTACTAATGTCATTAGTTTTACCAGCTCAAAAATGATAAGCTGATATATTTGATAAATTTAAAGAGACAGTTCACCCAAAAATGTCAATTCAGTCGTCAAGAATGCTGGAAGAAAACTTCCATATAGTATTTTTAGATTTTACTATTGATGTCAACAGTTACAGGTTGCTAACATTCTTCAAAACATCTTCTTTTGTATCCAACAGAATAAAAAAACTCAGTTAAAACCACTTGAGTGTGAGGAACTGGACAGTATATTTACATTGTTTGGGTGAACTGCCCCTTTAAGGCACTGTATTTAGTTTGAGTTAAACAGTTGACACATTGAGTTTGAGTTAAAAACAATAACTAGATATACTTATTAAATGTAAAGGGGCAGCTCACCCAAAAACACAAATACTGTCACGTTTATTCTTGTTGAACACAAAACAAGATATTTTGAAGAATGCTGGAAGAAAACAGCCGTTGACTTCCACAGTATTATAGTTTCTGCTATTGATGTCCATATTAACAGGTTTCTAACATTCTTCAAAATATCTTCTTTTGTGTTCAACAGAAGAAAGAAACACATAAAGATTTAGAAGCACTTGAGTGTGAGTAAACGAACAGTAGATTTTCATTTTTGGGTGAGCTGCCCCTTTAAAGCACCGTATTTTGTTTGACTGTTGAACAGAGTTAAAATGATAACCAGATATATTTGTTACATTTAAAGCAGCAGTTCACCCAAAATGTAAACACTGTCAACCTTTTCTCTTGTTGAACACAAAACAAGAAATTCTGAAGAATGCTAGAAAAAAACAGCCATTGACTTCCATAGTATTTTTTGTTTCTACTATGGATGTCTATTGCTGCTTTCCCCCAACATTCTTCAAAATATCTTCTTTTGTGTTCAACATAAAAAAGAAACCCATAAAAGTTTACAAACACTTGAGTGTGAGTAAATGAGCAGTAAATTTCATTTTTGGGTGAACTGTCCCTTTAAGACCCCGGATTTTGTTTGAGTCAAACAGCTGACAGTTTCAGTTAAAATTGATAACCTGATATACTTAATACATTTAAAGGGGCAGTTCACCCAAAATGTAAACACTGTCACCTTTTTCTCTTGTTGAACACAAAACAAGATATTCTGAAGAATGCTGGAAAAAACAGCAATTGCCTTATTTTTAGTTTCTACTATTGATGTCAATAGTTACAGGGTCATAACATTCTTTAAAATATCTTCTTTTGTCTTCAACAGAATAAAGAAAACCATAAATGTTTATAAGCAATTGAGCGCAAGTAAATAGAGAGTAAATTTTCATTTTGGGTGAAACGTTCCTTTAAGGCACCAGATTTTGTATTTGTTGCTACTAATTTGATCAATTTTATCAACTCAAAAGTGATAGCATACTGTGTGATATACTTGTTAAATTTAAAGAGGCAGTTCATCCAAAAAATTTAATTCTGTCTTTTTTTTCCTTCTGTTGATATACATTACTGAAGAATTCTGGAAAAAACAGCCACAGACTTCTATAGTATTTTTAGTTTCTACTACTGATGTCAATAGTTACAGGTTCCCAACATTCTTCAAAATATCTTCTTTTGTGTACAACAGAGCAGAGAAACTCCTGAAAGTTTACTGCAACTTGAGTGTTTAAATGAACAGGACATTTTAATTTTTGGGTGAGCTGCCTCTTTAAAAGCTTCTGCTACTCATTTTAATAGTTTTATCAACTTATAATGTTAACTTGATATACTTATTTAATTTAAAGGGGCAGTTCACACAAAAATTATCTTCTGTCTTCTGTTAATACTAAAGAATTCTGCAAACACTGCTGTTGACTTACATAATATTATTAGTTACTATGAATGTCAATGGAGCTTTTTTTCCCCCAACATTCTTCAAAATATCCTCATTTGTGTTCAACAGAAGAAAGAAGCTGATATATGATATTTGAGATATACATTTGTTAAATTTTAAAGGGGCAGTTCACGCAAAAATGTTAATACGGTCACATTTTTTCTTGTTCAACACAAAACAAGATATTCTGAAGAATGCTGGAAGAAAACAGCCATTCTCCATAGTATTTTTAGTTTCTACTGTTGAAGTCAATAGTTACAGGTTTCTAAACATTCTTCAAAATATCTTCCTTTGTGTTGAACAGAATAAAGAAACTCATGAAAGTTTACAACCACTTGAGTGAGTAAATGAACAGGAAATTGTAATTTTTGAGTGAGCTGCCTCTTTAAAGCACCAGAATTTAAACAGCTTCTGCTACTCATTTATTAGTTTTGTCAACTTAAAAAATGAGAACCTGATATACCTATTACATTTAAAGAGACAGTTCACCCATAAATTATCATTGTCTTCTGTTAATATTGAAGATATTATAATGCCAATCTGCCATTCACTTCCATAATATTTTTAGTTACTATGAATATCATTAAATGCTTTTTTTCAACATTCTTCAAAATATCTTCCTTTGTGTTGAACAGAATAAAGAAACTCATGAAAGTTTACAACCACTTGAGTGAGTAAATGAACAGGACATTTTTGGGTGAACTGCCCCTTTAAGGCACCAGAATTTGTTTAAGTTAAACTGCTTCTGCTACTCGTTTTTTAGTTTTATCAACTTAAAAAATGATAACCTGATATGCTTATTAAATTTAAAGAGACAGTTCACCCATAAATTATCATTGTCTTCTGGTAATATTATAGGTTATTACAATGCCAATCTGCCATTAACTTCCATAATATTTTTAGTTACTATAGATATCATTGGATGCTTTTTTTCAACATTCTTCAAAATATCTTCTTTTTTGTTAAACAAATTTTTCATTTTTGGGTGAACTGTCCCTTTAAGGCACTGGATTTTCTTTAAACGAGTTAAACAGGTGACAGAAAATGATCACTCCATCTTCTGTTAATATTGAAGAATTCTGGGAAAAAAACTGCCATTCACTTTCATAGTATTTTTAGTTAATGCTTATTTTCTCCAGCATTCTTCAAAATATCTGCTTGAAGAAAGAAAATCCTAAAGGTTTAGAAGCACATTAGTGTGAGTAAGTGAACAGGAAATAATCTTTTTGGGGTGAGCTGTCCCTTTAAGGCACAGAGAGTGTTAGTGAGTGTGTGTTTCAGTCGGAAAGTATGCTGTCAGTGTATCTTTTATGAATATGAATAACCAGTTGTAGGAGTATCATATAATTCTGCACATTCCTGTCATCTTTCTCTGACTGACAGCAGCGTTGGCGTCGCACAGTAAACTCAAGGCCACTGTTTTGTTTGCGTTTACCTGCACTTTAAACCGAACGCAGATCTAACTGAGTGTGTGTGTGTGTGTGTGTGTGTTTTTCCACAGAGCTGAATCTGCTGATGGAGAGATTCAGGATGGAGAAGAGCAGAATAAACACAAGACGGCTCTGTTCGGCAGGTCAAAGGTCAGAGAGATGCACACCTGTACCTGTGTGGGAGTGTGCAGGACTTATTTATTTATTCTCTTTATATTTATTGGTATTTAGCAAGTCCATATACATAAACATTCAATATTCACCTTTATTTGTATAGCGCTTCTACAATGTAGATTGTGTCAAAGCAGCTTCACATAAAAGGTCACAGTAAATAGGAACAGTGTAGTTCAGTTTGTAGTGTTTAAGTTCAGTTCAGTTTAGCTCAGTTCAGTGTGGTTTAATAATCACTACTGAGAGTCCAAATACTGAAGAGCAAATCCAACGAAACATCTTAACTTCTCCAGTTTTATGCAGCTACAATATGCAGTATATATTTAAGACTAAATATGCATTAATTTCTGAGTTATTGCACAGCTGATATGGAGTGATGTGTGTGAAGATGATCAAAAATGTAAACATCTTTCTAATTAACTATGCATCTTGTTAGCGTGACTCGGTTTCCCCCTGCTGGTAGACAATAGTTACTACACCTTTCTTACTTAAAGGGATAGTTCATTCATTCATTCATTCATTTTTTTTCGGCTTAGTCCCTTTATTAATCCGGGGTCGCCACAGCGGAATGAACCGCCTAAAGGGATAGTTCTTTTAGAAATTAAAATGTACTCCCTTAATTAAATGAAACACATTTTATTTACTCTCCCTCAAGTGGTTTTAAATCAGGGCTGTGAAACTCAGTTCCTGGAGGGCCACAGCCCTGCACAGTTTAGTCCCAACCCTGCTTCAACACGCTTGTTTCAAACGAGCCTGAAGGACTCAATTAGTCTGATCAGGTGTGTTTAATCAGGGTTAAAGCTAAACTGTGCAGAGCTGCGGCTCTCCAGGAATTGAGTTTGACACCTGTGTTTTAAACCTTTAGGAGTTAAACACAACAGAAGGTATTCTGAAGATAGCTGAAAACTGGTAACCATTTACATACATAGTAGGCGAAACAAATGAAAGTCAAAGGTTATTGGTTTCCAACATTCTTCAAAGTATCTTCTTTAGTGTTTAACATAATAAAGAAACTCATATAGGTTTGAAACAAGAGAAGTGTGAGTAAATTATGAACATTTATCTATCCCTTTAATTTCTACTTGAACATAGATGTAAAATAAATTGTGTGTGTATATGTGTATGTATATATGGATATAAGCAAATTAGCACATAGTTTTTTGTTAAGATATTTGAGCAAAACGTAGTGATATTGTTTGCTATAATATATCGTTTTTATGTTCATAAATCAATAATCATTTGCTGACTTGTTTTATTATGTATTTAAAGGTCATAATTTGTTCCCAAAATGCATTAGAAATGTTTATTTTGTCCATATTTGTCAAAACTCTATATTTTCCACATTTGACAACAAGATTTTCGTCATTTCAAACATGACTACATTTGCCATCACAACTTATTATTTAATATATTTCAATAGTTACAGCTTCACCATATCATACATTTTATTTTCAGTAAAGTTATTATACAGTTACAAACTAAATAAATGTCTATTAATGCAGATGCCCAAAATGTAATGTCCATCTATAATGGATGAATGCATAATCAATATGTTCATCACCAGTTATTAATTGATGAAGATATTAAGCAGGGATGATGAGGTCATGCTTATGTTCAAGAGTCCAGAAATTAACATTCTTTTTTTGCACAAAAGACGTGCTCCGACATGACGAAGGACACGGTTGATTAAAGATAATTATGCTGCTTGTCATTTTAGGAGCAACTTGGTCTGTCAGTCGCATGTAGAAACAGGATATTTACAGCATTATTAAGAAGTGTCTTCTGCTCACCATGCATTTATTTGATCCAAACTACTGCAAATACTGAGTTTTAAAAATGTAGGTTTTTACTATTTAAAAATCTGTTTTCTATTTGAGTGTATTTTAAAATGACATTTTTAGTGTTATTATTCAGTCACAACATGCTTCAGAAATGATTCTAATGTACTGATTTGCTGTTAAGGGCAACATGGTGGCTCAGTGGTTAGCACTGTGGCCTCACAGCAAGAAGGTCTCTGGTTCGAGTCCCGGCTGGGTCAGTTGGTGTTTCTGTGTGGAGTTTGCATGTTCTCCCCGTGTTGGTGTGGGTTTCCTCCGGGTGCTCCGGTTTCCCCCACAGTCCAAACACATGCGCTATAGGGGAACTGATCAACTAAACTGGCCGAAGTGTGTGTGTGTGTGAATGAGTGTGTATGGTTGTTTCCAAGTACTGGGTTGCAGATGAAAGGGCATACGCTGCATAAAACATATGCTGGAATAGTTGGCGGTTCATTCCACTGTGGCGACCTCTGATAAATAAAGGGACTAAGCTGACAAGAAAATGAATGAATAAATTGCTGTTTTAGAAACATTTATTATGATTAGTGTTATGAAAAGAGTTCATAAAAGCAGCATTTATCTGAAATGTATCTCTTTAGTGACAATTAAAAGGTTATTATCATCATTTTTGATCAATTTAAGCATGTTTGGTAAATAAAGGTATTAATTTTAATAATTTCTTTACCAAAAAATTATGCTCAATACACGCTTTTGAATAGTGTAAAATGTTTATATATATATATATATATATATATATATATATATATATATATATATAAAACAATATATAACAATAATAAATACATACAAAAATACATATATAATAATAATTCTAGAATAACAAATCAGTACATAAGAATGAAAAAACATCTCTCGTTTGTCGCTATGTTTTGATGATGTGGGTCACGTGATTTATATTTCACGCTTCTGAACAACTATTAAGGGTGCGTATAGTAGTGAATTTCATGATGCATTGTGGGACCTATTAGGGCACTTTTTAGTGCACCTGAAAAAAAACATTTTGAGAGTAAGACAGCAAAAATTGAGCTAGTCAGTGTGCTGATTGAGACACCCAAGTGTGAAGATTTTATTCACACAGGCTTTTGTTTGTAATTAGTTTTTGCATCTGTCCAGTAGGTGGCGCAAGTGTTCAGTGTTTCTGGATTTTTTAAGTCATAATCATAAACACTGTTCGTGTGTGTTTGGTTTCACCCAGTGCCTTTTGATTTTCGACACGAGTTGAACATGTACAACTTAAAGAGCAGATATCATTCATTAGTGTTGTGGAAAGCTCATTAGAGTAATTCCAGCAGGTTAAACATTATTAATAAACATTGACAGACACGCTTCGTGGATAATTAATAAGGCTTTTCAAGACTGCTTTAAGATGACTGTCATCTACGATACTGGCATGCTCTGTATACATGTATATAATTATTCATGAAATGATGCAGAGTTGTGCATTTCAAAATATTACTGTAGTTTTATGACCCGATGGCCAGCAGATATGGAGATTTCTGCTTGTAAAAGTCCTCCACCCTGAATGACAGATGACGACACACCTTTCTCTATAATGCATGACATTTATTATCAGATCAAACACTGAACGCACTTTAGAAACAGATTTACTGTCTTTCACCAAGAACAATATTTTCTCTTGTTGCTGCGTCTGTAAAATACAGTTTTACAATTTAAAGTTAGATTATATTTCATTTAATACTTGTGATGCCAAAATAAAAGGTGTTTATTGTGTTTCCAAGTGGCTGAAACACTTTCAGTCTTGATAAAACTATAAGAAAGCTTGAATATTGACCTTATTCTTCAACACGTGCTTGTTTCTGCGGTTTTCTTCTAGGACTTCTGATTTATTTGCTTATGTTGGAAATTACTATTACACACCATATTGGTGTTTCGTAAGATCTAATTGTTCAGAGGTGGTTTGTTAGCCCAACGCTTCAATCAAGTCAGCCCAAGTTCATCAATTCACCTAATTGGACACCGGAGCACCCGGAGGAAACCCACGCCAAACTCCTCACAGAAACACCAACAGACCCAGTCGAACCAGCAACCATCTAGCTGTGAGGTGACAGTGCTACCCACTGTGCCACTGTGCTGCCCACAAATAAATATAATATATTAAAAAATACAACTATGCAACATCAAGCTGTTTTTCATGGCAATCAATGGACATGAGAATGGAATGAGCTCGTATGTCTCCACCAATAAGGTTTCAATGGCTTTGCTTGTTAATATATGAAAGAATAAGATCATTCATTCATTTTTAATTCTAGCTTAGTCCCTTTATTAATCCATGGTTACCACAGTGGAATGAACCCCCAACTTATCCAGCATATGTTCTACGCAGCAGATGCCCTTCCAGCTGCAACCAATCATTGGGAAACATCCATACACACTCATTCACATACATACACTACGGACAATTTAGCTTCCCCAATTCACCTGCTGTATAACAAGCCTGATCTCACAAGGAAATGTAAGTATTTTACGTTTTGTCAGTTTAGTGGCTAATTCATTCGAGTTCAGCCGTAGGAAAACGTACGATTTTAAAAAGGAGGCGTGGCACCTAACCCCACCCCTAACCCCAACCGTCATCGGGGGATGAGCAAATCGTGCTAAATTGTACGAATTAGATCGTATAAATTCATACGAATTAGCCACTAAATCAAAAAGTTACGAGTTGCTGTGAGATTGCATTGGTAGAACACATGCTTTTGGACTGTGGGGGAAACCGGAGCACCCAAAGGAAACCCACACCAACACGGGGAGAACATGCAAACTCCACACAGAAACACCAACTGACCCAGCCGAGGCTCGAACCAGAGACCTTCTTGCTGTGAGAATAAGATCAATAGAATTAAAATGTATTTTCATTCACAACTTTTGACGTCTCAAGAAGTAAAAAATAAGGTGTTTATTGTGTTTCCAAGTGGCTGAATTACTTTTGGTCTTGACAGAGCAAAACTAAGAAGAAAAGGCTGTTTCATGAACACTTTATAAACACACACACACACACACACACACACACACACACACACACACACACACACACACACACACACACAATCTTTTCCTGTGAATCATAATTTCATTCCTCTCATACTTGAAGGAGTCACTGGAGAATGTAAATCAGCCAGGTGAGGTTGGAAGAAATGTGTCTTCTGCTAACCTCCAAATATTGAAAAGGTTTCGCTATATGAACTGTTGTTAAGCTAAATGATAATTAGCTTGTGTCTTTTGCAAATCGTGTTTCAGTGTCTTTGACCGATATAACAACAATGTTCTGATGCTTGCTTAAAGGGACAGTTCACCCAAAAATGTATATTTACTCACTTTTTACACCCTCGAGTGGTTTCAGATATTTATGAGTTTCTTTATTTGGTTGAACATGAAGAAAGATATTCTGAAGAAAGCTGAAAACCTGTAACTATTGACCTCCAGAGTATTTGTTTTTTTTCTACTATGGAGATCAATGCTCACAGGTTTTCAGCTTTATTTAGAATATCTCCATTTGTGATCAACAGAAGACACAAACTCAATAAATGATAACAGAATATTAATTTTTATGTGAAGTATTCCTCTAATCTGTTACTTATATCGGGCGACACGGTGGTGCAGTGGGTAGCGCTGTCGCCTCACAGCAAGAAGGTCACTGGTTCGAGCCCCGGCTGAGTCAGTTGGTGTTTCTGTGTGGAGTTTGCATGTTCTCCTCATGTTGGTGTGGGTTTCCTCCGGGTGCTCCGGTTTCCCCCACAGTCCAAACACATGCGCTATAGGGGAACTGATCAACTAAACTGGCCGAAGTGTATGACTGTGAATGCAAGTGTATGGGTGTTTCCCAGTGTTTGGGTTGCAGCTGGAAGGGCATCCACTGCGTAAAACATATGATGGATTAGTTGGCCGTTCATTCCACTGTGGCAACCCCTGATTAATAAAGGGACTAAACAGAAAAGAAAATAAATATGAATAATGAATATTACTTACATTATATATTATATTTTTATTTCTTCTGTTTCAATTTTAGAAAGGGATGCGGAGCTACTCTGAGACGGACCTTCGTAAACCCAAGGGCTTCATTGCATCCCTGACCTGGAAGAAGAAGAAGAAGAAGAACAGAGATCAGTTACAGGATCTTACAAGCAATAGTGACATTTCAGGAGTGAAAAATCACATCAGTGAACAGGAAGAATTTGACAACCGGGAAGAAACTGAACAAACCCAGGTTTGTTTTGAGGCGGTCAGGTCTACGCCAGAATCTCCCAGTGCTTCTGACCAATCCCAGTCCCATCATGTGCTGAGCAACCAGTCTACACTCAGTGAAGTGGATGCAGGTTTCATGCCTACAGATCAGGAGAGTAAAGCAATACCATATATCGACTCTTCTGATAGTGATGCTTACCACACCCCCCCTGATAGTCCAAACATCTCATCTGATGCCAAATCTCAACCCGATACCCAGTATGGAAAACTATCTGCTCAGAATTCCATCACTTCAGAGACTTCAGAGTATTACATCTGTCCTGTTACTGATATGAAAACCGCAGCACGTACTGAAACATCGACAGTTCGTAGTTCACAGGACAATGTTGTTTCTCAGAAAAAGTCACACTTGGAACACGGAGAATACAGTAATGCAACATCTGTTACACAGGAGAGTTGCATCCCCAGACCTGAGCGCTCAAACTCTTTGTCCATTCCCAAAAGTTCTGTCTTTTCCATCCCTGAGAATTCCTTCTCTTCTGATCCCCAAATTTCCACCTCTTCCATCCCTCAGAGTTCCTCCACTTCTGATCCCCAAATTTCCTCCTCATCCATCCCTGAGAGTTCCTCCACTTCTGATCCCCAAATTTCCTCCTCATCCATCCCTGAGAGCTCCTCCACTTCTGATCCCCAAATTTCCTCCTCTTCCATCCCTCAGAGTTCTACTTCTGTTCCCCAAATTTCCACCTCTTTAATTCCTGAGAGTTCCTTCTCTTCTGATCCCCAAATTTCCACCTCTTTAATTCCTGAGAGTTCCTTCTCTTCTGATCCCCAAATTTCCACCTCTTTAATTCCTGAGAGTTCCTCCACTTCTGATCCCCAAAATTCCTCCTCTTCCATCCCTCAGAGTTCTACTTCTGTTCCCCAAATTTCCACCTCTTTAATTCCTGAGAGTTCCTTCTCTTCTGATCCCCAAATTTCCACCTCTTTAATTCCTGAGAGTTCCTTCTCTTCTGATCCCCAAATTTCCACCTCATCCATCCCTCAGAGTTTCTCCACTTCTGTTCCCCAAATTTCCTCCTCTTCCATCCCTCAGAGTTCTACTTCTGTTCCCCAAATTTCCACCTCTTTAATTCCTGAGAGTTCCTTCTCTTCTGATCCCCAAATTTCCACCTCTTTAATTCCTGAGAGTTCCTCCACTTCTGATCCCCAAAATTCCTCCTCTTCCATCCCTCAGAGTTCTACCTCTGTTCCCCAAATTTCCACCTCTTTAATTCCTGAGAGTTCCTTCTCTTCTGATGCCCAAATTTCCACCTCTTTAATTCCTGAGAGTTCCTCCACTTCTGATCCCCAAATTTCCACCTCATCCATCCCTCAGAGTTTCTCCACTTCTGTTCCCCAAATTTCCACCTCTTCAATCCCTCAGAGTTTCTCCACTTCTGTTCCCCAAATTTCCACCTCTTCAATCCCTCAGGGTTCCTCCTCTTCTGATCCCAAAATTTCCACATCTTCAGCCCCTGAAAATTTCTCCTCTTTTGTTCCTCAAATTCCCACGTCTTCAGTCCCTCAGTGTTCCTCAACTTCTGTTCCCCAAATTTCCCTCTCATCCATCCCTCAAGTTTCCTCCACTTCTGTTTACCAAATGTCCACCTCTTCCATCCCTCAGAGTTACACCTCTTCTGTTCCCCAAAGATCCACTCCCTCAGTCCATGAAAGTGTCTCTTCTTACATACCTCAAAGTTCCACCTCTACCATACAGGATGGTTTCAACTCAGATAGTACCATGACCAAGAGTTCCAGCACAAACACAAATTCTGCCTTTAACCTTCCTAAAGGCTCCATCAGTCATCCAGCTCACATCATATCTACTGAGGCAGAAGATTCTCAAACCACCTCTGCAAGTATCAGAAACGAGTCTTTCAGCGACAGTGATGTAGTCAACACTGACCCATGCAGTGCCACTGCAGACATCTGTAAATCAGAGATTGTTTCCTCAATGCCATATGTGATTGTGTCCAGCACTCTGTCCTCCTCCAGAATAACAGAAAAGAAAATGGAAACTGATAGAAAACCATCTTATTCCAATACCAATGTTTCCGAAAGTGACTTTACTGTACAGTCTACATCTGATTCAGGCTCACTAGATGAAACTTACCCTGAGAGTAATTGTGGGACCATTTCAAAGGAATCTCATGCAACAGCTAATTATTCTTCTTTAGCATGTGCCACTGACTCAGAGAAACGCAACCCTGCTCAACCTGTCCTTCCTGAGAATGAGTTGAATATACCTTTATCATCAGCAAGAACATACACTATCATTAAGTCAACCAAAATAGTCACCTTTGACCTTCCAGGTCCCTCAGACCACATCAGCTTTGACCATTCCCCCAGATCTCTCTATAACAATGAGCCTGATTCAGATGTGGAAACTCTGATTGAAATATTAGACCATGAGGGTCAGGACAATAACCAAACTGATACTGACAGCTCTGCAAAAGCATCCTCAGGTTTCCCAAACCATACCAACTCCAGCATGTCTTTGACCTCTTATCCTCCCCTTCATTTAGATGTTTCAGACCAGATGTTCAGCTCTCTGTCCCCAAAGGCAAAGACCATGAAACAACAGAAAACATCCAGAGCATGTGAAGATCAAGAGGAATATCTTCAAGATGCATCAACTCAAAGATTGGAATCTATTGATCGAATATATCAGAATCCATCCAATACAGAAATCATGGAAGCCACGAAACTTCACAAGGCTTTGGAAAAAGTTGCAATGGTTGAAAAGAAAAATGATGAATTGCATGTGGAGACTGGGCAACTGAAAACATCCAGACCATATGAAGATTGTGAGGGATATGCCCAAGAGGCATCAACTCAAAGTTTGGATTCTATTGATCAAATAAATCTGAATAAATCCAATGCAGAAATTAAAGAAGCCACTAAACTTCACAAAGCTTTGGAAAAGGTTGCAGTGATCGAAAAGAAGAGAGATGAATTATACACGGAGACTGAGAAACAACAGAAAACATTCGAGGCATATGACGATCGAGAGGTATATGCTCAAGATGCATCAACTCAAAGATTTATTGAGAGGTCTGTTGACCAGAATACATCCAATGCAGAAATCACAGAATCCACGAAACTTCTCAAGGCTTTGGAAAAGGTTGCAATGGTCGAAAAGAAGAGAGATGAATTATACACAGAGACTGAGAAACAACAGAAAACATTTGAGGCATATGACGATCGAGAGGTATATGCTCAAGATGCATCAACTCAAGGATTGGGTTCTATTGATCAAATAAATCAGAATAAATCCAATGCAGAGAGGACGACCACTAGAAATGATGCAACATCCATTCAAGACACTGAATCAAAGCAAATCCTTGAAGCCATAAAACTTCACAAGGTTTCAGAAGATTCTCCAATGGTCGAAAAGAAGAGAGATGAATCGCACATGGACCAAATCTCATCCGCAGTGAAAGCAGAGGCATGCGGAGGAGCTGGAGTGTTGACAGGTCAAGCAGAGCCTCAGATTCCCAGTCTTTCCACACCAAAACCAGCAATACCAGTCCATCAGGAACATGTGCCTGAAGAATGCACTCCGGCCCCTCCCTTCTCAGAGCTGCTCAAGGTGTCACTTACAGATTCAAGCATGCAACCAGAAAGTCACCTGGAGAATCTGCCACTCCCATTGGCTTTGCACCAGTCTAGAACAGAGATAACAATCCTGGAGGACACGGCAGGGTGCAAACACCACTCGAGCACTGATAAGAATACACACAGCGGCTATATAGACACACTATCGAGAACACTGGGTAGTGAAAGTCAAGATTGTAGCATTGAGGAGCTCTCCAGTGCTTACAGTACAAAGCAGACATTCACACACTCCAATGACAGTAAACAGGAGGAGGTGAAGGCGGACGGAGATAAAATCACTCATTTGAGCTGGAATCAGATCAGTGAAAGCACATCAGACGATACAAAGATAAAGAAAGATACTGATGTCTTGGCTGATCAAACAGCTTCAGACTGTTTAACACCTGCTGAAAGGTAAGACTAAATATCTTTTTTTAATCTATGTAGTAGAGTATGAGAAAACAGAATATTTCCAATAAAACATTTTTTATTTGGGGCATTTCTTTTGACCAGATAGTTATAAATTGTCAGAATTATTTTTATTTTCATATGGATTTCCCTTTCAATAGTCTAGTGTTGGAAATGAATATAAACATGCCATTGATTTTGCTCTTCTGACCAATCTCTGAATAATTTATTGTATGTGTGCTGTGTTGAATTGCAGTGTTTTGATCTGAGAAAGTGATGCACACTCTATTTATTTGATTTTTAATTTATTTAGTTTAATTCTATTGAGGTCTGAGTGTTTTGATCTGAAAAAGTGATGTGTTTAATACTAAATTAAATACTTTTTAAAATACTAAATTTTTTATATGGATTTATGTTAAACATAAAAACAAACACACTCTTTTTCTGCCTATTTTTAATTAATCTTGTTTTATTATATTGAGGTCTGGGGGGAAATCTTCCAAATTTTATTCTCATTCAGGGCATTTTTTACCAGAAAATTATAAATTGTCAGAATAATTGTATTTTTTTCTGAGTTATTCATATGGATTTCCCTTTTAATAATCTAGTGTTTGAAATGAATATAATTCCTACGTTCCACAAAATAATACATGCCATTGTTTTTGCTATTCTCTCAATAATTTCGTGTGTGTGTTTGATCTAAAAAAAAGTGATGTAAAAACTTTATGGAGTTATGTTAAACATAAAAACAAACACACTCTTTTTCTAGCTATTTATTTGATTTTTATTTAATTTTGTTTTATTCTATTAAAGTCTGGGGGGGGGGGGGGGGATCACCATTTCAAATAAAACATTAGCATTGAGGGCATTTTTACCAGAAAATTATAAATTGTCAGTTAAATTTTTTGTATGAATTTCCCTTTTAAAAATCCAGCGTTTAAAATTAATATAAACATGCCACTGTGTTCTGACCAATATTTATTTCATGCCTTAACATTTTTATTTTAGAAACAAACTTTTTGTGTTGTTTTATTTCTTCTGTATGTGTGTGTGAAATGCAGTGAAAAAGTCTTGTAAATACTTTATATGCATTTCTCTTAAATGATATAAAACACACACTTTTTCTATCAAATTATTTGATTTATTTTGATTATCTGCCATTTTTTTTCCCCAGAAAATTTTAAATTTGTAAAAATCATTTTTCAAGGGTTATTTGTTTGGCTTTCTCGTCTAAAAATCGAGTGTTTTTTTATTAATATTAACGCAAACATATACATTTATATTATGTTTTTTTTAAATACACTGTAAAATAAATCTTTTTAAATAGTAAATAAAGTTTCTTTCCGGCAACTGGGGTGCTGAAAAAAAAAAGTAAAATAACGGGCGTTTATTACAGACATTTACCATAAAATAACAACGGCAAATTACAGAAATTTACCAGAAATTTAAATTGAAGGAAATTTCTGTAATTTAACGTCCTTTTTTTTTTTTTTTTTTTTTTACAGTAAATGTCTGTAATTTAACAGCCGTTATTTTATTTTTATTCCAACAAAAAAAAAACATAAAATAACAGATTTTTCACAGTGAATATAATTAATGTCAAAAATAAACATAGAAAATTAATTTAAACTATTCTGACCAATGTTTTATGCTTTATATTTTATGCTTTAAATAACATTTTTATTTGAGGAACAAACAATAATTTTGTGTGTGTGTGTGTGTGTGTGTGTGCTGTGTGAAATGCAGTATTATTTTGATCTGAAAAAGTGATGTAAATAACATAAAGAGCAAACACACTCTTCTTCTAGCTATTCATTTGATTTAAATTAATTTAGCTTGATTACGGTTTGGGGGGGATTTCTCTTCGAAAAATCAAAAATTTCTCTTTGAGTGTTTTTTTAATAAATATTTATATAAATATATAAATTAATATTATACAATATCAATATTTTTTTGACATACACTTAATATTAAAGTAAACATATACAATTTATATGAACATACCATTGTGGTTGCTATTCTGACAAATAATAATGTTATGCCTTAACTTTTTTTTTTTTACTTTTCGTGTTGTTTTCTGAATAATTCCTTGTGTGTGTGTGTGTGTGTGCGTGTGTGCGTGTGTGCGTGTGTGTGTGTGTGTGTGTGTGTGTGTGTGTGTGTGTGTGTGAAATGCAGTGTTTTGTTCTGGAATAAAAGTGATGTAAATACTTTATATGCATTTCTCTTAGATATAAAACACACTCTTATCTATTCATTAATGTTGTTATTAATTTAGTTTTATTTTATTAAGCTCTGAAAATTCAAAAACATCTTTCAATTTATGTTGTTTTTTACCCCCAAGAGAATTTTCATTTGTCAAAATTTGAAGTTGTGACACCACTGCTATCTTGTTGTCTAAAAAAATGTGCATTTTTCAATGTGCATTGAGTGTGTGTGTGCGTGTGTGTGCGTGTGTGTGCGTGTGCGTGCGTGTGCGTGTGCATCTCTGTGAAAAAAAAGTGTAAAAATCAGGGGGGTTTTTTTATTAAAAAATCTTCAGTACTGTTTAATCAAGTATTTAAGCTAGAAAGTATAAAAATAAGTCAAGTGTAAAAAAAATATATATATATATGTATTAATGCATGTTAAGGGGGTCTTTACAGTTTTAATGATTCTAATGGGATATTCAGTATGTGATGAAGGCAATGATATTGGCATTCACAGCACCAGCACATCTCTTTTTGTCAGTGTTTAAATACTCTTTTCCAGAGTGCAGTGTGTGTGTGTGTGTGTGTGTGTCTGCATGGGGTTACTGTAGTGTAGATGCACTTCAGACTGTTGTGTAAATGAGGTCAGAGTTGTGATGATGAGCTTTATCTGTGCCTCACCCTCTGCTGTGGGCTGGGCTGGGCTGGAGCAGGAATGTAAAGCTGGCTGAGAGTGGCTCTTGACTCATACCTGCTGATACACATTCTTCACATTATCTTTATGAATGAAGCCGAAACAGCAGCGTTAGTGCATCGCTGAGCAAACAAGCGTCACCAGCAGGAATGCAGATTGAGGGATTTACATATTGTACTTCAGCATGTTTGTGCTCTGCTGGTGTCTATTAATTAGGCTGGAAATCATTGTTTTTAGTGTGTGTGTGTGTGCATGTGTGTATACAGCTGAAGCCAGAATTATTCACCCCCTTTTCATTTTTTTTCTTTATTAAATATTTCCCCAAATGATGTTGAACAGATTCAGGAAATTTTCACAGTATGTCTGATAATGTTTGTTCTTCTGGAGAAAGTCTTATTTGTTTTATTTCAGCTAGAATAAAAGCAGTTTTTAATAATTTAAACCCCATTTTAAGGTCAATATTAGTAGCCCCTTTAAGCTATATATCTTTCAATAGTCTCCAGAACAAACCATCGTTATACAGTATCTTGCCTAATTACCCTAACCTGCCTAGTTAACCTGATTATCCTAGTTAAGCCTTTAAATGTCACTTTAAGCCAGAGGTGGTCAAACTATGGCCCGCTGAACACTTTCATCCGGCCTGCGAAGGAGTTTTTAAAATGCTGCTTCTGAGTAACGGCAACAAGCATAGAATCACCAAGAGGCGACACTCTAGTGCAATTTGGGAAACAGCCACTAGATGGCGGGGCGGCCATTTTGGAATGAAAACTCCAACAGAACAACAGCATATTATAAGTCTGTAAAATAAACTATTAAAAGTGCTGATGATTGTGATAGTAAGTGTTGTGTTGTCATCCTTTTTAAGGTTGTGTCTCAGCTTTAATACACTTTTTAAATAAATAAATAAAAAATAAAGCAGCTGCTGGCCATCGCGACAGCAATAAGATCGAATGGACAGCCGATCTCTTTAACTCCAAAATGGCGGAATCTGGGGCTGTTGCTGAGTGCTGCTGTTGCAATGGAACGTTCTATTGAGT
Source organism: Danio aesculapii (assembly GCF_903798145.1). NCBI lineage: Eukaryota > Metazoa > Chordata > Actinopteri > Cypriniformes > Danionidae > Danio > Danio aesculapii. Next base: position 51,133,267 of record NC_079453.1, read on the forward strand.
GTCGCCTCCTGGTCATTCTAAGCTCTTTGGTAACGGTTTGGTTCAGAAACTAAATTATTAATGCAATTATAAGTGAACACCATGTGATAGTATTGCACGCGGTACAGTTAGTGCAACCAGTAGAATTAGAACACACTCTCAGATATTAAAATATCTGAAATGTTAATGACTGAAAATGAGTCAGGCAAAAAAAAGAAAAATTGACTCTGAATGTCGAGTGTTTAAGGAAGAATGCACAACAAAATACTTCTTCACCAATATCCGACAGAAAGCGGTAGGTCTAATATGCCAAGAAAGTGTTGCTGTTTTAAAGACGACAACCTAATGGGCCGATCACACCGAACGCGCTTTATGCGTTAAGAGGCGTCACTTTTGAATGGTTTACTAACGGCCATGAGGGTTTTGCGCACTGCTTATGCGCCCTGCGCGCCTCGTGTTTTTGCCGTAGCAGACTCCAGACTTGACACCCTTGCGAAGAGAGGGGACCAGGCTCATTGTTCACATTAACACACTCATAATAACATGACTTGGAATAACGAAGACAAAGATTACTCCTCCGTTTTATCTCCTAGTTTTATGATTGAAATGAGCATGTTTATAAAAGCTCAAATTACATAATAATTGCGGGTTAAATGTGTTAATTTTTGTCATAGAATATATTTTCCATGCATACATCCACTTTATAAAGAGTTCCTTTATCAAAGATTTGAGGTTTCATCAAGTTTTATGAGGATTGATCTGTATATTGTAGTTTTAAGTTAATGAATACAGTACAATAATATTCAGCTACTCCATTTAGTTAAGTTCATATAACTTAAGTTTTATTGAATATCCTCTTGAGCAGCGGTAGGGAGCCACATGTGGCTCTTTGACCAAAAATATGTGGCTCTCCAGCTGTCTTCTTCCAATATTATTTTACCATTTAAAAAACTAGAACCATCATTAAAAATTAGTTTCCTATTGAAAATACAATCATAATCCCTTTTAAATTGTAATTTTATACAGCACAATGAATAAGAACTCAGTTACCAATAAAAGGACGTTCAACCAATGTGCGTTTGTGGCAACCATAGGCAGAGCGTGTGTAAGGCTGGGGAAGGCTTAGCGTCCCCTGGCCAGAGACCATGGAGATAGCAGCAAAGAAAAAAAAACTACGGGTGTAAGGCGGAGTATGAATGTAATTTAATGTTGATGATTAACACTTTAGTTATTGTAAGTTTGTCAGTCAAATTGAAAGTTCCCCTCCGCACAAAAATGAAACTGTCCAACTCCGCACTTTGCGCTGTTTATTACTGGAGTTCACAGCAGCTCTGAAATCAAAACCAGCGAACTATTGACCAGCTGGCCAGCGAACTATTCTGGTTTGCTGGTCAAGGACATAAGTAATAAACTGACAAATGAGTATTACGAGAGATATTTAACAATATATTATGCTGGTTTAACTTGTTTTCTTGTTAACTTGTTATTATATACACTACCAGTCCAAAGTTTGGGGTCAGTAGGATTTTTTAATGCTTTAAATTAAGCTTCTCCTGCTCATCAAGGCTGCATTTATTTCATCAACAAAACAGTACACATTGTAAAATTGTGAAATGTTATTACACTATAAAAGAACTGTTCAAAAGTAGTTTAAAATCACTGGAATAAATAACTCAATTCAATTTTCAGCTTCATTACTGTAATCTTCAGGGTCACATGATCCTTCAGAAATCACTCTAATATTAATTATTATTATTATTATCATTATTGATAATAATAACAAGGAGTAATAATATCATTTAAAACCTCATACAGAAAGTAATAAATAAATATTTAACAATTTAACATGTTTTTTTTATTTTTAATAAATGCCGCCTTGATGAACAGAATAATTGTAATTAATTTTTTAAATAAAATGAATAATTAAGTAAACTGAAATAATCTGATCCCAAACTTTTGACCAGTAGTGTAGATCAGTGAGTTAGATAATAAAATCATTTAATATGCATGTTGAATATAGATGTTTGTTGATGGGCAGTGCTTTTGTTAAAACATCTTTGTCTGTCGCAAATCTTTTTAAACGCATTAAAGGGCAGCGCATATACAGTACTAGCCTTACCCTGGAGTTTGTTCACCCTCCGCCTATGGTGGCAACATGGATAAACTTGAATTGTGACACCAATAAAGGGCAAACAACTTACATTTCTATGGTAAATTAAATTCAAACAACATTCATGAATGGTGATGGTGAAAATAAAAATACTATAAATTAATCTTTCTTCATTGATGGACGTGCTCAACATGTGATGCTTCATATTTTTTATTTTTATATTGTGCATGGACATAAATTAAGGTTTTGTTAAAACCTGTATTATTTAAAGTAATGTATTATTATACAAATAATATAGTAATAGAAGTAATAAAGTAATATAATTAGTAGATATATATACACATCCAAATGGCTCTTTACAAAAATACATTTGCCATTTGAAATGGCTCTTTGCTGAGCATTTGTATTTCAGCTGAAGGTTTCATGCATGACACTTTCTGTCAGATGTAATACAGCCTGTCACATCCGTGAATGTCAGACGTTTTAAATGCTTGTGTGTATTTCGTGTTTTAGGGAGTGTGAAAGGGTTTAAAATGAGTGTGTTTATTACAGGTTCTGCTGTAGCTTGAGTGTCTGGAAGTCTCCAATGCTTGCAGCGACGCGTCTGACAGACAGATGTCACGATAAACATCTAAAGACTCTCGTTATCTTATTATTATCATGTTTTAAACTCCAGCTCTCCATATCAGTGCCGTCAGCTGTAAGAAAGCGTAGTGTCAAATACTTTTGAGTCTGTTTACAGCTGCTCACATGCGTTTTGTCAGCTGTCTGAATTTGCGATACATTTCCATTGACACTTGACCAAATAAATGCGTTTCTACTAAATAAATATGGTTCTAATGTGCAAATTTAACTACGTTATGTTGACTAAAGCATCAGATGTTGTTTATTTAATTATTATTATTATTTACAGAAATGAAAGCTATACATCTTAAGCCTAATTCACACTGCAAGCAACTCACAGCGGCATGGCAACAACCGACCATTCATTTTAACAGAGAGTGAGCGATTTCCGGCGACCTCCGTTTACGCAAGCGACGGCGACCATGTGGGCGTGTCGAGCGATGTGACAAAGTTGGAAATCCTTCAACTTTATGCAAATGAAGTTTATGCGATTTTTCTTGAGCAACAGCCAATGAGAGCACTAGTAGAGCTCACGTGATCCACTCTCAGCTCGCTCAGTGGCTGGTTGTATTCGTGCTGTGTAGACCTACACAGACCTGTGTTTGAGGCGGGTCGCAACCCAGAGCGACAGGCAGCTACAAAGTCGCTGCTAGTCTGAATGCGGCATCACTTAGCATTCAAATTATTTTATGCAGGCTGTAACAGGAGTGTGTGCTCATAGCGTCACTTATTCATTCATTTTCCTTCAGCTTAGTCCCTTATTCATCAGGGGTCACCACAGCGGAATGAACCGCCAACTATTCCAGCATATGTTTTACACAGCGGATGCCCGTCCAGCTGCAAGCCACTACTGGGAAACAATCATACACACACATACACTACGGTCAATTTAGTTGATCAGTTCCTCTATAGCGCCAACACAGAGAGAACATGCAAACGGTGTTGTGTGGTTGCTAAAACATTATGCGGTTGTTAAGGTGTTATGTGGTTGCTAAGGCAATTCTAGGAGGTTGCTAGGGTGTTCTAAGTGGTAAGAATGCTCATGGTTTATTTTTATCAGATTTTAAGATACAAAAATCATTTAAGGGAGTCATGGTGGCGCAGTGGGTAGCACAATCGCCTCGCTGCAAGAAGGTCTCTGGTTCGAGGGTTAGGGTTATGTTCTTTCTGTGTTGGCATGGGTTTTTTCTGAGTGCTCCGGTTTCCCACACAGTCCAAACACATGCGCTATAGGAGAATTGATCAAGTAAACTGGCCGTAGTGTATGAGTGTGTGTGTGTGTGTTGGATTGCAGCTGGAAGGGCATCTGCTGCATAAAACATATGCTGGAATAGTCAGTGGTTCATTCCGCTGTGAAGACCCTTGATGAATAAAGGGAATAAGCCAAAGGAAAATGAACGAAAACCATTTGAAACCAAAATGTGCAAGTGTGCATGGAGCAGAGTGTCAAGAGAAGTCACATACAAGTGCGATTGTTAGGGTGTACTCACACTATGCTATCTGAACCGTGCCCAGGCCTGTTTTCCAGATCGTTTGAGAAGTGTGAGTGCTCTGAATCGGCCTTAGGCGCGGTTCAGTTGGCCGGCCCTGGCCCAGTTGGAAGAGGTGTGCCAGAGTGGGGTTCACTTGGGCTTTGGTGCGGTATGCTTGTAGTGTGAGTGCAAAGCACACCAGAGCCCGAAACTGAAGACGAGACGTGACTTTTAGGGACTGTTTTATAAGGATTTATTAATCATTATTCATTTTCATTGAACACAAACTGTCGTAGATTATTAAAGACTCAAACCCCTCACTGCACCACAGCTGCACCTTCAGCAAACCTCCTAATACCTGCAGCACCAGAACTTTATGATTGTTTATGAGCGTCAACAGTGGCTGATCTGTTCAGTGAATTATTTAACTGTGTGTCACTGCATATCAAACCACTAAAATGATCAAACTACAGCAATCTCCACTGTGCTGAGCGAGAGCGCTTCTCTCCTGTTAAACTGAACAGCGCATCATCGATGACGGAAGTGTGCTCAGGCTCGAATGCAATGTCAGTGCAGGCTGTTGGGGGAGATGGGAGGGGGACAGGCGTGCTTCGGCACGGTTCAGGCAATTGTACATGGTGTGAGTACGCTCTTACTGTGTATTCACACCGAAAGCGGTGAGAGCGTTCAAGGTCGCTCTGGCCGCCCTGGCGACAACGCTGTCTGCCTTCAGCTCCAGCGGCGAGAGCGGCAAACTTCGCTACATTGATCTCGTATTTAAAGGGGCCGTTGCAGCATAAAACATGCTTTCTAGTGTGAAAATGTTGCACATTTCTTATCAAATTCATTTAACAACAGAAGATCAAATTGCGTTTGGTGTGGCTTTGCTCCACTTAATTATCTAATGTCTGAAATATCCTGAAGCAGCTAAATATATACAACAGGGGTGGCGAACCCGCGGCTCGCGAGCCGCTTGCGGCTCTTTTACTGCTCTTGTGCGGCTCAACCTCTCGCGCGATTTAACATACATTAACCAATTGACTAATGCCCTATTCACACGGGGCTTCAGCGTTGCTCGCTGCAGAAGCTGGGAGTACCTCAACTTTTCAAGCGCCAACGGACGCGTCAGCCAATCAGATCGCTGTATGCAAATACACCTGCTAGACAGTGGCCTATTGCTGACTGAATTTCATTTTCTGACGCTTCTATGACGATCGTTTCAGCTCTAACTTCAGACACGCCTTCAGTCAAGAGTTGACACTGAAGCCCTGTGTGATTGGGGCGCAACACGAGTGACGTGCAGTTCGTTAATATCAATCGTCATGGCAGAGTCAGGAAAGCGTACAGCTAAGCGTAAATACGAAGATGAGCGCAGACCATTTTTATCTAAATGGGAGGATTTATATTTTTTTGTTGAAAGAAATGGAAAGCCATTCTGCTTGATATGCCAGACTTCGTTGTCACATTTTAAGGCTTCAAATCTCGAGCGCCATTTCACCTCTCTCTATTCTGCCGTAGCCCGGGAATTTCCCAAAGGCAGTGAACTTCGCATCTGTTGTGTGGCTCTTTGCAGTGATAAAGTTTTTTTTTTTGGCTCATCATGCCAAACAGGTTCGCCACCCCTGATATACAACATTAATGCACATCAGTAACTCACTAGTAACTTATTTAATGCATGTTCCTGTAAGAAAACATTGTAAATAAAAAAACGTTCACAGGTGTGTGTTCTCTGAACTCCTCTTAAGCGCTGGACTTCTTCATTCTGATTTCTTGCTGCCGAACCGTGTCATAACTCGTTACCATAAAGTTGACTTGATTTAAACTCTTCTCGACGCCCACACCGTCGAAGACATACCGCGCTGCTCCTCACCGCTTATCGCCGCCGACTCTCATTAAAAATGAATGACTTCCGGCTACTTTGACGCTCTCGCCGCTTTCGGTGTGAACATACGGTTATTCAGTTATTCAATTCCCCTTTATTTGTACAGCGCTTATACAATGTAGATTGTGTCAAAGCAGCTTCACATAAAAGGTCACAGTAAATAGGAACAGTGTAGTTCAGTTTGTAGTGTTTAAGTTCAGTTCAGTTGAGCTCAGTTCAGTGTGGTTTAATAATCACTACTGAGAGTCCAAATACTGAAGAGCAAATCCAACGATGCGCAGCTCTACAGATCCTGAACCATGCAAGCCAGTGGCGACAGCGGAGAGGGAAAAAAAACTTCAATAATGGCGGAAGTGAAGAAAAAAAACCTTGAGAGAAACCAGACTCAGTTGGGCACGACCATTTTAATTTCTCCGCTGGCCAAACGTCTTGTGCAGAGCTGCAGTCTCAGTGGCGGAGGCTGGAAGCTGGCCTCAGCGAAGACTCGTCTGTCTCTGGAGCGTCACAGGAATCAGTCTCATGTTCTCCACTCTTCCATGACCATCACAGCAGCTGCTCAGGTTTCGGCCTGGTCCAGGATATAAAAACCTTGGGATCATCTCGTCGTTGGTCTTGGATCGAATCAGTGACTCTGCATAGTCTGAGGGCCTCGGGAAGAGTATCCCCAGGTGGAAATGGAGAATAAAGAAAATAATTAGCGTAGCTGATGTTCACGGTGTATATCAACAAGATGCATAACCTGTGTGGAAGCCCCCTAAGTGATGCACTGAGTGTATGCTTTACTGAACAGATAGGTCTTTAATCTAGTTTTGAATTGGGAGAGTGTGTCTGAGCCTCGGACGTTATCAGGAAGGCTATTCCAGAGTTTAGGAGCTATAAATGAGAAGGCTCGACCTCCTTTACTCGACTTTGCTATTCTAGGTACTACCAGAAGCCCTGAGTTTTGAGACCTTAAAGAGCGAGTTGGATTGTAGCGAGACAGAAGATTGGTTAGATAAACAGGAGCTCGATTATTTAAAGCTTTATATGTAAGAAGCAATATTTTAAATTCAATACGAAACTTAACAGGCAGCCAGTGTAAGGAGGATAAAATTGGGGTGATGTGATCAAATTTTCTAGACCTGGTAAGAACTCTGGCAGCTGCATTTTGTACTAATTGAAGTTTGTTAATAGAGGATGCTGGGCAGCCAGCAAACAGAGCATTACAGTAGTCCAGCCTAGAAGTCATAAAAGCATGGACTAGCTTTCTGCATCTGAGATGGATAGCATACTTCGTAACTTAGCGATATTTCTCAGATGAAAGAAAGCAGTTTTTGTGACATGGGAAATATGATTTTTAAAAGTTAAATTGCTGTCTAATATGACACCCAGATCTTTTATAGTAGAGCTAACGCTAACTTTGTATCCCTCTAATTGTAGGTCCAGTTGTGAGATCTGCTGTGTACAGTTAAATGTTGATTTTAAACTCTCTATAAATAATGGGTCTTGTTTATTATTTATTTAAAGTGCATTGGTATTTACCTTTCTTTTACTATCTTGCCTTCTGTTCTGTTGTACAGCACAGTGTCCAGCTACTGTTGTGTTTATTTGAGCTTTTTAAGTACAGAAATAACAATAAAAGTAGATGGAGGACTTCTGTTTGAGGTGTGTGTGGAATAAATGAGTGCGAGTAATTAATGACAGAATTAATGACAATCTTGAGCCTTTCTTGGAAAGTTGAAATAATCCCTGCAATTGCTGTTATCCTGAGCTGAATACCGAACAAGCCTTCGCTTGACTTAATTACTGATTTAAGGCCATTACAAAGCATTGTCATTTATGCCTGGGGGAGCACGGTGGCGCAGTGGGTAGCACAATCGCCTCACAGCAAGAAGGTCACTGGTTTGAGTCTCGGCTGGGTCAGTTGGTGTTTCTGTGTGGAGTTTGCATGTTCTCCCTGTGTTGGTGTGGGTTTCCTCCGGGTGCTCCGGTTTCCCCCACAGTCCAAACACATGCGCTATAGGGGAATTGGGTAAGCTAAATTGTCCGCGGTGTGTGTGTGTGTAGATGTTTCCCATGGGTTGCAGCTGGAAGGGCATTGGATAAGTTGGTGGTTCATTCCGCTGTGGCGACTCCAGATTAATAAAGGGACTAAGCCGAAAGAAAATGAATGAATGAATGAGTTTCAATAAAATGTGATGTGTAAAAATATTAGTTTTAAAGCTTTTGTGTTCATGATGTTGTAAATATTGATTACACAAATGTATTTATTAATTTTCCTTAGACCAAGTGATTTCTTATTCAAATGTGTTTATATACCATTGAGTGCAGTTAATTAATTATATATTAATATATTCATCATTTATTATTTACATTTAAATTAATCTTGTCTTAAATTAATCACTGACAGAGCTAAAATTTTATTCTGCCATAAGGGGGAGCTGTTGTATAAAATCTGGATTACTAATCATGTTTTTTTAGCAAACACACATGCTAATTTACTGGTTATGCTTGTTATGATCTGTGTTTGAGAGCTCTAGGCGCTTCTGCTTGTGTAAATGTGTGTGTGTAAAGGCTCAGAAATGCTTGTTCAGCAATTATGGTTTACAGCAGAATTACAGGTGTGTGTGTGTGTGCGTGTGTGTGTGTGTGTGTGTGGTGCTGTAAAAACTCTACTAATTCAGAGTTTCCTGAAGGAGCGCTTGTGTTTAGGCAATAATGCTGCTATTTGATCTGTTCAGTCAGTCTTGTGTGCTGAAAACATCCTCTTAAAAACACCATTCAGCCAAATAATGAAAACTCTGCAATCATTTACTGCTAAATAAAGAAATACAAATGCAGCCAGACATGTGCCCACAAAATAGCTTGAGGACTTTAAGGCTTAATCAATAGATTTACATGTAAAAATAGCAGAAATACCATCACTAGTTCCACTGAAAGAGTAAAATCACAGCACAGTTCTACAAAATCAGTTCAGGGAAATTTCCAGGGTATTTTAATGGCATTTTGAGGATTGTTGTGGTCTGATTTTGGCTGGAGGACAAACCCTGCTCTTCTTAAAGAGACAGTGCACCCCAAAATAAACATTTACTCACGATTGAAGTGTTTCCAAGTCTTTATGAGTGTTAAACACAAGAAGTAAGACCTGATTTTGACATCTAGGGAAAATGCTTTAAAAACAATACAATCATGGGCAAATTGACCCCTCTTTGTTGATGTTGGTGCTGTTTTCCCCCATTGAATTCCATTATAATCACATTTATTGATTGCATAGTCATCATATAGGCATCATATCATGCGTTCTTGATTGTTGCTGGTTTGATCTGATGGTCAACAGTAAAAATGACACATTGTCCCTCTTCCTAACAGGGAAAACCAGCAGCAATCAATAATGCATAATGCTGTTATGACTTTTCAATCAATAAATCTGATTATAATGGAAGACAATGGGGGAAAAACAGCACCAACATCACCAAAGTCAATTTGAACAGCACACAAGGGTTAATTTTTGGGTCAACTGTTCCTTAATATCTTTAATTTCAGCAGTGTTTTACCAGCAGGTGGTGTTATTTACTGTAAATGCAGTAGTTCAGAAAGCTCATATAACCTGAAACCTCTCCCTTTAAATGCCTCTAGGCTAAAGGTAGAGAAAATCATCTACAAGACATGACTTTTTCCAGATCTCAATAGTAAGATGATATGAAGTGACACTTTATCTTGGCTTTTCTGTAACCTGCTACCAAAACACTTCTGTATTTTTACTTGCAGTTTCTTTAGAATCACTTAAAGGGACAGTTCACCTAAAAATGCATCATCGTTTACATACGATTAAACTTTTTAGAGTTTCTTCTGATGAACACAAAACAAAATATTCAGAAAAATGCTGGGAAATCTGTCCTTGACTGTTGTAGGAATAAAATACAACAGAAGTAAATGTCTTTTTTCTTCAGCGCTCTTCAGAATAGCTTGTTTTGTGTTCAACAGAAAGAAGAAACTCAAACAGCTTTGGAGGATGAGGAAATGACAGAATTTACATTGTGTGTGTGTGAACTGCCCCTTTAAACTGTATAAAATGTGTAGATTAAGAGTTTTGTGTATTTTTGATTCATGTTTTCTCTGTTTATTTATGTTTTGACTTGCGTTACAGAACTTTAATCTTTTCTCTAACAACTTTTGATGTTTGAAAAAGTGACTTTTATTGATTTGATTTGATCTATTGTCTGGGTTAGGTCTTTTAAATTATGGTACAAAAAACCCGGTCATAAACTGCCAGCCTTTGACTTAATTCACATATACAAAATATTGTTTCAGACTACTAAAATCTTAATAATAAAAAAGCACGCTGTTAAACGGACTGCACAGTTGAATTTTCAGCATTTACAGTTAACAGAGCAGTGATCAAAGTCCCAGAATGCAATTTATTATGGAAAACACCTGTAAATCACAAAATACTGAAAAATACTTATACTTTTTACAGTGAATCTCTACTTGTTTGAAAGTAAGAGCTAATAAAAGGCTACTGATGGCATTGTGTTAGGATGAGTGTATCTGTGTGGTTTAGTTTAGTGTCGTTTGTGTGTGGAATGTGTGTTTATGTCAAACTAGGGGTTTCCTGCTTGGATAATAATTAACTACCCAAACCAACACTTGCTATAACTAACACTGAGAGCGTTGTTGGCATAAGTCTAAATTAAGTTTTTGTATACTTTGAAAAAATGCATTATCTTCTTTATTTTAAAATAAAAATTGTACTTTTACAATGAAAAAAAAGATGTTTTTATGTTACTTTAACTTATTTTAATAAGTTAGTCAGGTTTCAACGTTTATTAGTGACACTTAATATAAATGCATGAAATGCTTTTCTTTTTCTAGCCCAAATATTTTACTTAATTTTGACTCGTTATTTCTGAAAACAAGACTATATTTCTTGCCTGTCTTGAAAATGATTCTTGATTTAAGAATCTTCAGATATTTGGACTAAAAACAAGACAGAAACTCTAAGTAAGAAAAGCATTTTTGCAGTGTACAGTCAATTTAGTTGATGTAAGAGGAGATCTCATTTTTAGGCAGCCTTATTAATATTATTTTACAGTGTAGCCTTTTATTGAGTGTTATTTGTGCATGTATAATGTCGTTAGGGCTGTACACACCTTCAGTCTGTCCTATCACTACTCTTTCATCAAGTTACACTCTTCTTTTTATTATTGTAGGGAGGAATTAAAGCTTTTAAGGCTGTGATTCAGTTTAAGTGCCCTTTAAAGACTGCAGAAACTCACCTACGCATGTTTCAGTACACTCCCATTTATACCTTTCATATTCACAAACCAAACAGGCCTCAAATTCCATATTAGATGACTGTAATTTATTCTGTTAAAGTTCTTAAAGAGACAGTACACCCAAAACCGAAAATTCATCATTCACTTGTCACAAACCTGTTTGAGTGCCTTCATCCTGTTGAACATAAAAGAAGATATTTTGAGAAATGTTGGTAACTGGTAATCATTTGCTTCCATAGTATTAGTTATAATAACAGTTAATGGTTACAGGTGTTCAACATTCTTCAAAATACCCTCTTTAATGTTCAACAAAATAAGGAAACTCAAACTGCCCTGTTGGCAGATTATTTAGCTTGTTTGAAGTTAAAACTTGCTTAATTTAGATTCATTATTTCTGAAAACAAGACAATGTTTTGTCTAGAAAATACATCTTGATTTCAGAATTTGTAGATTTGGACTACAAAACAAGACAAAGTCTAAATAAAAAGCATTTTTAAGTGCACTAGCATGACCAATACTGTACATTTAGCACAGTATTTATGAATGTTAACATAAATAATTCATTGTCAGTTGATGTTAACTCAGTGCATTTTTAATAATGCATTAGTAAATGTTAAACTGTGATTAATTAATAAATGCTGTACAAGCATTGTTCATGTTAGTAAACAGTGTGACTTAATTGTCCTCAAGTGTTACTTTTATCACTGCTATTAATAAATATAAAAATATAGTCTTGTTTTAGGAAGTAATGAGTCAAAATGAAGTGAGTTTTACCTTTAAACAAGCTAAATAATCTGCCAATAGTGAAGGCAGAATAATCCTGTATGTTCTCTTGTCTAGAAAAATGCTTCTTGATTTAAGAACTATTAGATATTTAGATTAGAAACAAGACAACAAATCCAGGAAAAGCCTTTATTGCAGTGTGTACAAGTATTGCTGATGTTTTTAAACACATTAATTAACCTTAAATGTGTAAAATGTGACTTAATTTGACTTGAAGCATGACTGAGACTATTTGCATTTTAGTGCCTGTTTCACTGCATGCATGACTGCTGTAATTAAACATAATTACTATTCTTTTTCTCTTTTAGGATCGTTCATGCAACTGTTCTCAGTACAGTGATTGAGCATAATCAAGTATTGAATACAGACATGAACTCTGGAGTCTCAGTGTTAAACACGAAACTCAATCCACCGTCGTCACCTCGAGATGGCAGAGACGATGGTGTGGTTTTCCGGAAAGTTTCTCTGGTTAAAAATGAGCTTCCAGAGCCGAGCAGAGCCAGTCCCGAGCTTCAGAGACGCTTTCAAGCCCTCCAGGACAAAACCGAGCGTTCAGATTACACCCACAGCTATGAAAACGCAGTCTACACCTCTCATTTCCACTCTCCGGAGACTGAAGTTACACATTACAGTGGCGGGAGGGGCCGGGAGGAGCTTAGTTTACCTGGAGAACAACTGCAGATCATACAAACACACGCTCAGTGTGATCCAGAGCCTGCTCTGTTCATCGTGGAGGCTGATGATTCTGATGTTTTCCAGGCGATGCGGGTAGAGCTGCACCATTCACCAACCTCTACTGAACCTCCATTACTCAGCTCAGAAATGGATAATCTAGTGGATACTCTTAAGAGTATGGATCGACCGCTACGCCAAAGAGTTCAGCGCACGCCATCTAACGCTCCATTCTCTTCACTGCCACCTATAGAAGAAGATGCTCCAGTTTCACCCTCTATCACACATCTATCTCCTCCATTCTCACCTGTTAATGAGCCCAAAACCATGCTAAACGGAAGCTCGGGGCTTGATTTTGGTTTTAATTGGAGCTCTGCTAAGGATATGCGTTCTCCACTGACTATGATGAAGGAGCAGCAGTTTGGAGATGCACAGAATCGTGGGCTTTCTCTTCCACTTCGTGCTTCGGCTCTGAGTAGTATTGTAATGCGCAGGAGTTCTCTGAATGATCTCAGTCCTGAAGACGGCTCTGCTAAAACGCTAATAAACGGCGCTAGCTCCTCCTCACGGCTAGAAAACAGCTTCTTTTTTCAGCCATCAGAGAACGGTGCTTCGAATCGCTCCATTTTTCGTGCAGCATCTCTTCCTGATATCGGTTCTGGAGCAGATCGGATCAGCTCCGCAGCTAAGAGTTCCGAGTCTTTGGTTGGATCTCGATTTGAACGCTTCTCGTATCTCACGTCTCCATCGAACTCTCTGAGCGGGATTGCTGAAGCTTCCAGAATCAGTGTTGCTCCGTTTGCACAGACTCAGTCGGCGGAGAGCCAAAGCTTCAGTCATAAGTCCACATCTGAGCTGTACCGCTCTCTGCCGTCTGAAACGCTCCTCAAGAGTCCTCCGTCTCTGAGTCTCCAGCGCAGCAGCAGTCTTGACGGAGGGTTTTTAATTAATGACAACTTACAAGTCAACCAGAAGCTGGAGCCGGAGCCAGAGAGGAACTTACTGCTCAAATACAGAGCCTTCCCTGATGCATATGTAAGTGCTGCTTTTTACGTTACATACATTTATGTAAAGTCTGTGTGAAATTAAGTTTATTTTACGAGCTCGCATTGTTATTCTGTAGGTGAGCGTTTAATATGTGCAAGTTAATACTCTGAAAATAAGTGTGTTATGGTAATCTTCAATCTGAGGATCTGCTTCTATGAGGGATGATGTGCAAAACAAAGCCCCGCCCCCTACTCAATATTCCATTCCAGTATGTTGATGTACTTCCAGCAGAAGTGGAATATTGAGTGGGGGGCGGGGCTTTCTTTTTGTGCATCACTTCATCATAGTAAATGGTAAGAAGGAATGATGTGCAAAAAGAAAGCCCCGCCCCCTACTCAATATTCGCTTTTTGTTGTAAATACATGAACTTACTGAAAAAATAGTGTCAGCCTTCCCTGATGCATATGTAAGTTTTTAACTTTACATGCGTTTGCATTGTTGATGTTAATGCAAAACAGATTAAAATGTTTATTTTTGATAGTGCACGATGTTATACTGGAATGATGAATCTGCTCAAGATAATGCACTAAAAAAACAAATGTTTAGCTAATCTTCAATCAAAGTCTGAGCATGGAAACTGAAATGGAATATTGACTAGGGGCGGGGCTTTTTTGTGCATCTCTCATAGTAAATTAACAATGCGAGGGAATGATGTGCAAAAATAAAGCCCCACCCCTTACTCAATATTCCATTCGAGTATGTTGATATACTTCCAACTGAAATGAAATATTGAGTAGGGGGCGGGGCTTTTTGTGCATCATTCCCTCATAGTAAACTAACAGTATGAGGGAATGTGCAAAAATAAAGCCCCGCCCCCTACTCAATATTCCATTCCAGTATGTTGATGTACTTCCAATTGAAATGGAATATTGAATAGGGGGCGTGGCTTTATTTTTATGCATCATACGCTCATAGTAAACCAACAGTAAGAGGGATTGATCCACCAAAAAAGGACCGCCTCCTACTCAATATTCCAACTGAAATAGAATTATAAGTAGGGGGCGGGGATTTTTGTGCATCATTTCCTCATAGTAAACTTACAGTTTGAGGGAATAATGTGCAAAAGTAAAGCCCCGCCCCCTACTCAATATTCCATTCCAGTATGTTGATGTACTTACAACTAAAATGGAATATTGAGTAGGGGGCGGGGCTTTCCATTTATGTATCATTCCCTCATACTAAACCAACAGTGAGAGGGATTGATCCACAAAACTTCCCCCTACTTCTCCCTACTTAAAACATCCCCTACTTAATATTCCAACTGAAATGGAATTATAAGTAGGGGGCAGGGATTTTTGTGCATCATTCCCTCATAGTAAACTAACGATAAAAGGGAATAATGTGCAAAAGTAAAGCCCCGCCCCCTACTCAATATTCCATTTTAGTTGGAACTACATCAACATGCTAAAATCTCACAGCTTTCCCTGATGTATATGTAAGTGCTACATTTTTACATATGTTAGCATTGTTAATATTTTATGCAACCCAAACTAATCTTCAATCAAAGTCTGAGCATGGAAGCTGAAATGGAATATGAAGTAGTTTGAGTTGGAACTACAATAACATAATGAAATGAGTCTCGGACCTTTCTCTGATGCATATATAAGTGCTGCTTTTTTAACATACATTAGCATTGTTAATATGTTAATTCAAATCAACGATTAAGATATTTATTTTTGCAAGCACACATTGTAGTTCTTTTAGTGAATGATTGATCTGCATAAGTTAATACACATAGAATACTTTTTTCTTATAGCGAACTAATGAAAAGCGGGAGTGATGCACAATAAGAAAGCCCCGCCCCCTACTCAATATTCCATTTCACTATGTTGATTCAGTTCCAACTGAAATGGAATATTGAGTAGGGGGTTGGAGTTTTCTTTTTGTGCATCATCAAATTACATTCCCTTATAGCAAACTAACGAGAAGAGCGAGTGATGCACAAAAATAAAGCCCCGCCCCCTACTCAATATTCAGTTTCAGATGGAAGCACATTAGCAAATGTAAATAAAAGTCTCAGTAACTGCCGGTTCATGTGGACTTTATAGACAGTGGTCAGTGCACTGGCTTTTTATTAACATTAAGTATTTTTGATCTGGCATGCACGATCTGACATGTGTATGTGCATATTTAAAGTTGTGTAATATTATTGACCTCGCCTGTTTTTCATTTACACATATGAATAATAACTATAAACATCAACCTGTCCTGGAACTACAGGTGGAAATGAGCATTTTTGCTGTAACTTGACACCATGCATCGTCTATTATTGAAATAGGTTTAAATATAATGTTGAGTATTGTCTATTTACAAAAAAATAAACTTATCTAAAATAATAAATGTTTGCATAATCTTACGGTTTATTTTGTTAGATCAGTTTCGTCTTCGGTACTGACTAATCTAATGTATAAGCACAAATATATTACTGTAAAGCACCTAAATACCTTTCCCTCTTTAACTTCTCCTCCTGTCACTTTCTAAATTCCAGAAATAGGTGGACTTTCTGAGCGTGTCCAAGTGTATGGTTGTGAGAATGAGGGCATGGACTCAATGCGAGTGTTGTTTTGCTGTTATGTCACTGCTCTTTTTCTCCAGCCAGTTTCTGCAACCCGAGACGAAGCCGCTCACTGAGCGCATTGTGTAACCCCGTGCAGATTGTTTTACGCTTAAACCTGCAGCGTGTTTTGTTTTAAGAGCTGTTATGATAGAGTTTACCCTAAAGCCAAGGTGTTCTTACAAATCTTGTGCATTCAGTCATATGGCAGCAGACGCTTTTGTGCACTGTGACTCACAATTGAGGAGGCATTCAGTGATTCAACAAGAAGAGGTGACAAGTGCTAATTATACACACAAACTGTTGGTGCTCAGAGTATTAAGAGCGAGAGTAAAGACAGGGAGGGATGTTTTGTTTTGTTTTTGAGACGTTCATCCCAACTCTGCAGTGTCTGGCTGTTATTATGGGTTGAAACTATATGGGGTTGTTTACACCTGCTCACTTCATTCATTTCTCATTGGATTTCTATCTGATGGTGAAAAGCACAAGTGTAAATGCCCTCTGAAATGCATTGGAAATGGATATGAATCCCATTGCTCAGATATGTCAGGAGGTGTTCCTTCAGGAGGACACATTATAGATAAAACTGCACGCTGCTAAATGCATCTGCTTGTTGAAACCACATATGTAAATTGTACTCCTCTCAAAGTTAAAGAAACTAACAGCATTAAGTTGGCTATAGTATATATGGCTTAGTCCCTTTAATAATCTGGGGTCGCCACGGCGGAATGAACCACCAACTTATCCAGCATTTGTTTTATGCAGTGGATGCCCTTCCAACTGCAACCCATCTCTGGGAAACACATACACACTTATTCACACACACACACACTACAGACAATTTAGCCTACCCAATTCACCTGTACCGCATGTGTTTGGACTGTGGGGGAAACCGGAGCACCTGGAGGAAACCTCGATGCAGGGAGAACATGCAAACTCCACATAGAAACGTCAACTGACCCAGCTGAGGCTCGAACCAGTGACCTTCTTGCTGTGAGGCGACAGCACTGCCTACTGCGCCGCTGCATCGCCCCATGACCGTCAGATATACAAGTGAATCCAAATGTTTGAGCAGCTGAAGCCCACATGCAGAGGACAGTTGGAGATATTAGTTTTACTTGCGTTATATTTTTGGTGTCATTTTATTTTTGACTGTGAAATGATGAAAGTAAAATGTTAAATCAATAGAAGATGGCTGAAATAACAACAGAGATGCAGCAACTGTCTGTGAAAAGAGGAATAATAATAGAAAAATGCAGCGTTTCATTAGTTTGCAAAGGCATGTGGTTTTGTTTTTGAGTGAGTGTGATGTTATACAGGAATTAATGGAAACTCTACAGTTTTGCATGATGTCCTGCATGTATCTATACAACAAAATTAGATGTTTGAGTCAGCCTATAAAGTAATCGCACAGCCTATATGTGCGCTTGTAATAATTGATGTTACCTAGTTAAATATAATTTCACGAGTTCACACTCACAGATATTTGACTGAATAGAATATGCGTATTTGGCGTGCTGTCCGGGTAGAGGGCTCTGAGCTCATTCTCCTTATCAGGATAGAGAGAGATAGGGTCCGAGCACAGTGTCTAGCCTGGCCCCAGAACGCTCCCCCCTTAGATTTAAGTAGGTATCAGGTTTAATAGTGTGGAGTTGGGGTGGTGGAGGGATGCTGAAGTCAAGAGAAAACAGAGGTGTGACATGTTTGACTATTTATAGGGGTTTGGTCTTGAGCTGATTGGATATTAGAATGATTGTCTGTGATGAATTAGCCTCATCAAAGACTGATCGTGTTCCTTTGTTTATATAACATCACATAGCGTGGCATTTGAAGATCAGAATCATATCTGAGCAGAGACACAGTCATGTGCTCAAATGTAAATGGATTTTTCTGGAATCAGATATTCAGTTAGAAAAACATATGAAGTAATGAGTGTAAACAGGCCCTACAGTATGACTCTGTAGGATTGAGCACCGCTGTGAATGTTTGGAGGTGTTTTGGCAACCCTGAGTACATCCTTCCAAGTCCCGTCCCCTTTTTTACCGCTCTTCATTTCCTGTTAGATTAGCATAAAAGGCTTAATAATGCCAAACATGTGAAAAATACTTTGTTTTAAAACAACCTCAGCGAATTTAAAATTAGAACGGGTGTAATGTGACCTAACAATAGAGATTGTCTGGGTGTACATTACCTCAGTTCTCATGCAATATTCAGGTTTCCTCTTGTGCACCAAAACACACACAGTTACTGAGCTCAGAGTCTCTTTAAAGGAACAGTTCACCCCAAAAATGAACATATACTGTCTATTTACTCTCTTTCAAAAACATTTATGAGTTTCTTTATTCTGTTGAACTGAAAGTCTCAGAATAAAGCTGAAAGCCGGTAACAATTGACTTACATAGTAGAAAAAACAAATGATAGTCAATGGTTACCGGTTTCCAGCATTCTTCAAAATGTCTTCTTTGTGTTCAGCAGAATAAAGAAACTCCTGAAGGTTTGAAACTAGTGACTAAATGATTAAAGAATTGTCATTTTAGGGTGAACTATCCCTTTAATGCTTCTTCTATCCACTATCCTAAAGACTTTGCCAGTCAAATTTTGCAAACTCAACAGTGACTTTAGATACTGAGTAGATATCAAATCTTCAGCTACTGCAGGGTTAATACTTATATTTAGCCTTCAGGCATTTCTCAGATAATCATTATCCAGAAAGAAGAAAACCTTTCGAGCTCCTCAGCTGTACTCGCTTTGCATATTGGCTCTTAAATGTGCACAAGCTTGATCATGCATTAGAGAAGTATGTTCCTCTGGGACACGACTACTGCAGAGTTTCATAATTCACAAATATTCACTGATCTGTCAGATGTTCATCAGTTGAGAGTTTTCAGTCACGTGAGCTGTGCGGAGGCCTGGCGGGCAAATAAACAATGAGCCGTAATGGTGGATACACTAAGATTTACATAGCAATGCATCACAATACACTCATATTTACATCTGTTTCAAGCTATGAATATTTGATCATCAATAGAACGTATCAGAGATCAGAGATCTGTACATTGCAATTCATATTCATCTGTTTTCAGTCATTTAAATCCCCTCATGTCCCTGTCAGAGCTACAATTCAGAGATGTTACATTGATCTTGTGGATATTCCTCTGCTTCTGTATTCGCTGGCAGTTTCTGTTTTCTTTAGATTCATATTTGCTGGTAGGGAAAATCTATTTGTTCACTTCTGCTGTTTATACTTTGTCTTAATTTATACTTTAATTGCACTTATTCTGTAGATTAGAATAGAAGCTGTGTAAAAGCACTGACAGTTAAAGGTGCCGTAGATTGTTATGGGTCAATGATGCTAACATTAGGCACAAAATCCATCAATTTCATCTTTCTTTCTGATATTTCTGAGAGGGAATTCTGCAGAGGCACTGCCCAGGCATGTCTCGTATCAGTTAGTGATGCTATATTTTATTACTACGCAACAATTACTCAATTTTTTTGCTAAAATACTGAATTACTAAACCCTTGACTTGTTTTGTCCACCAGGGGGGGTTCACTAATGCTGTACCGTCTTGTGAAAGCTATCAATACAGACTTTCTTACAAACCTTCATATTTCTATAAACACACTGTGCATTTCTGAGTGTGCCTCACACTTGTGAGTGGGCTTGTCAAACCATCTGTAGAAAGCACACTCATTCATCTCTGACACTAACCATAACTCACACTTGCACCAGTTCTCTGAGTGTGCCTCAAACAGGTGAGTGGGCTTGACAAACCAACTGTAGGAACACACTTCTCTCCATATGCACCAGACACTTTACTTAAACTCCAACTTACAAGGACTCAATAAGGAAAACAGTGTTTACCTGTGAATATGCCACACAAATCATGCTGCACTAGATGTTCTCTTAACTTTAAATACCTCTTTTGCACAATATATATTGCACAATATTGTTCTGTCTTAGAGTTTTTGTCTTGGTTATAGTCCAAATATTTAGAAATTCTTAAATCAAGAAGCATTACAAGCAAATAATGGTCTTTTTTTACTGAAATATTAAGTCAAAATGAAGTGTTTTTTCACTTGAACCAAGCAAAATAATCAGCCAATGGGGTAAGTGAAATAATCTTATGTCAAAACGACAAGCAAGATTATTTTTCTTAGCCCATTGGCAGATAATTATTCCACCACAGCGCAGTGACAGTGTTCTCATATATCCTCTATAAAATGAACACAGCAGCTCTGTCGTTCTCCTGCTCCATGTTGACAGACTTTAATGATGTCCGCTTATCACTGTTTAATCCTCATTCAGCTTTCGATTAAAATTCAATATACAAATATATGCAAAGAATAATATCTTTGGCATTTAGATTTCTCCCTTAATGACACGTGTGCATCTGTCTTCCAGTTCTGCAATGGTGTCTTTAAATAAAAGCATCGAATATAATAACAGGTTTCAGTGATATTCATGAAGCAAATTTACTATCGTTTAATAACACCAAAATGAGCATTGACTGAAACTATAATTACTCTTAATTGCATGTAGTTTCACCAATGCTCATTTTGGTGTTATTAAAAAATGCAGTTTTAAATTACATCCACTCTGAGCCAGAGCTCTCCCTATGCAATGTTTTTGTGTGTGCGTCTAAAAAAACATGCGCATACACATGAATCTACTGAAACTGAAGTAAATGTAGTTTATTTATCATTCATTCATGTTCTTTTCGGCTTAGTCCCTTTATTAATCAGGGATCGCCACAGTGGAATGAACCGCCAACTAATCCAGCACGTTTTACGCAGCGGATGCCCTTCCAGCCACAACCCAACACTGTGAATCATCCATACACACTTGCATTCACACACATACACTATGGCCAATTTAGCTTGTTCAGTTCTCCGCCAACATGGGGAGAACATGCAAACTCCACACAAATGCCTGACCAGCTGAGACTCGAGCCAGTGACCTTCTTGCTTTAAGATAATCATTCTACTCATTATGTGGTGCTGTAAATCTCCCTCAGACAGGAGTAAAATGAAGATGATGACTTGGAGCATGCAAATAAACCTGTAGAAACCGTACATGACGGATGTTTTTTAGTAAAGGTGTCCAGAAATATAAATGTACTCACTATTTAATCTCCTTCAAGTGGTTCAAAACATTTATGAGTATCTTTATATATTCTTTCATTCCTCCATTAACCCGGGGTCGCCACAGGGGAACGAACCGCCAACTTATCCAGCAAATGTTTTATGCAGCGAAAGTCCTTCCAGCTGCAACTCATCACTGGGAAACACCCATACACTACGGACAATTTAGTTTACCCAATTCACCCGTACTGCATGTATTTGGATTGTGGGGAAAACCGGAGCACCCGGAGGAAACCGTTCTCCCACATGCAAACTCCACAGTAACACCAACTGACCCAGCCAAGGCTCGAACTAGTGATCTTCTTGCTGTAAGGTGACAGCGCTACCCACTGCAACCACCACATCACAGCCTATCTTTAATTAAGATACCTTGAATAAAGCTGAAAGCCGGTAACCATTGACTTACATAGTAGGAAAAACATTGGAAATCAGAGGTTACCGGTTATATCATTCTTCAAATTATCTTCCTTTGTGTTCAGCAGAATAAACTAACTCAAAAAGGTTTGAAACTAGTGAGTAAATGATTGAAGAATCATCATTTTAGGGTGAACTATCTCTTTAATGCTGCTTCTCTCCACTATCCTAAAGAGTTTGCTAGTCAAATTCTTCAAGTTCAGTTTTGGGTGAACTGTCCCTAAATTAAAATTTCAGTTTAATTTTTATTTATTCCCTTTTAATGCATTTCTAAGAGTTTATTATTTAAGACAGTGTTGCATTCAAAAACAGCTTGCTTTTTTATCAAATGAACAGAAGTGTTTTATAATGGAGCAGGTCTGTGATGAGTGAAACAGGTCGTGAGGGAGAGGCTGATGGAATGTGACGCTGTTTATTATCTTCGTCGTCTCTGATTAACGTTGATAATTTGCTTAGACTGTCTATGTGTCGAGTCCTGCACAGACACACCCTGCTCTTTAAGGTAGCAGTGGATTCTGTTTATGTGCCAGCTGGAACTGACATTGGGAAAACAATTATCCCACTGTCATTCTTCATGCATGTCAACTCACCACAGGCTGTAAAAATATCTCTAAATGAGCAGTTTTCCATATTTAATAAATATTGGCAGATTAATTTTGCTTGTTTTAATTGAAAAGTCTCTTCATTTTGACTCATTATTTCTGAAAATATTATTTTTGCTTGTCTAGTTTTAGATGTTTGGACTAGAAACAAGACGGTAAGGAAAGCCTTTTTTGCAGCACACAGATGCAACTGTTTATTTTCACTGTGCACATCAGTAATGCTCTGCCTTTATGCAGGATGTATGTTAACTGTGTGTTTATATAGTTTGCTTTATAGCTCTATCTGCATTATGTAACGCCAGTATTTGCCTTCTGATCAAGAGCATCCCCTTATGCAAACAGAGGAATTTGACTTGACTCTTGTGTAAAGTCGTCACTCTTCAACTCGCTGTGCCTCAATGCAAAGCCAAGCCGTGTCAGTCTGTGCAGAAAAGATCATTTCATCACCTCCTACATGCTGAGATATGCAGGATTTTCAACATACTATTGTTTCTATGAAATGTGGAAACTTCACATTCTTACATGCCAGAAAGCTCATGACCTCTTGATTTATTTTTCAAAAGCTTAGCTTAAAATCTGCTTCAATATAGATGTATAATTATCAGAAATATGATGGAAGTTGCAACAAAGGTTATTTTAACAGGTATAATAACCCCAAAAATATGTGTATTGCTTTATAAAGACAAAATGTAAAATAATGAATTATAATAAAAATCTATATTAAATTCAATAGATAACACTTATTAGTAATATTAGTACTGTAGCTCATATTGATAATTGAGTATGTTAGATAATGCATCATATCAGCAGTGAGAAATCATTGCACTTTATTTTCAGTTTTGATGTTAATGTTTGATAAAATACAGCTGAATTATATTAGTTATTAACTCAATTTATAAAACTATTAAAACTATATATAATAGTTGTATTTTCATCATAAGTTTACTGTAGTTTAATTAGCTAATGTAAACAAATAAAACCTGTGTTGTTGAACAATATTTCTCTGAATAGTCAGAGTAGGACAGATTAGTGACAGATACAGACTGTATGGAAAAATACTACAGTAATGTACAGGAAATAAACACTGTAGTGCTTTTGAAACAGACCATAGTAAAGAATTGAATTAATCTTTTGTGGTGATTCTACAGTTGCTTTGGTAACACAATATCTGTAATAAGTAATCTATTGTGGTGATTCTACAGTTGCTATAGTAACACAGTAGCGAATGTAATTAATCTGTTGTGGAGATTCTACAGTTGCTATGGTAACACAGCATCTATAGTAATTAATCTGTCATGGTGATTCTACAGTTGCTATGGTAACAGCATCGATAGTAATTAATCTGTCGTGGTGATTCTACAGTTGCTATGGGAACACAGCATCTATAGTAATTAATCTGTCATGGTGATTCTACAGTTGCTATGGTAACACAGCATCTATAGTAATTAATTTGTTGTGGTGATTCTACAGTTGCTATGGTAATACAACATTTATAGTAATTAATCTGTCATGGTGATTTACAGTTGCTATGGTAACACAACAACTATAGTAAGTAATTTATCTCTTGTGGTGATTCTACAGTTGCTATGGTAACACAACAACTATAGTAGTTGATCTGTTTTGGTGATCTACAGTTGCTATGGTAAACACAATATCTATAGTAATTAATCTGTCGTGGTGATCCTACAGTTGCTATGGTAACACTGTCTATAGTAATTTATCTCTTGTGGTGATTCTACAGTTGCTATGGTAACACAGCATTCATAGTAATTAATCTGTCATGGTGATTGGGGAACACAACAACTACAGTAATATAACAAATGACCCAATACTGTAGTTTCTACCAACTATAAAGTATATACACTACATCACAGTTTACTGTAGTAAAAATAATGTGTACTACAGTGTTTTTGTTTCAAGATTAAAGAATTTTGAATGCAACACCAATCATCAATATCAGTTCAAAACAGTGGACCATGAGAATAACTGGGAAGCGGGACATGGCTTGCATCTGTTTACAGTTGCAGGAGGAATTTATTTGTTTATTTTTGAAAGTATTTATTTATTTAGCTCAAGCGCATCAAATGAAATGTGTCTTGAAGGGGGCGGGGCATGTCAGACACTAGAGAGCATGTGATTGGTCAGAAGATTTAATGAGAAACTGAATTATGAGGTGACTTAAATAAATTATTGATCTATTTAGGCAGAAGAGACTAACTACAAGCTTACATGTTTATATCAGGTTTATATTGTCTAAATGTGAATTTTGTCACTGTTTCGCTGCACACTAACATGTAAATATCCTAAAAACTAACAATACTGATGCTAACATCTAAACACTTGATTTTAATTTCATGGGACCTTTAAAGGCACTCTTGAAGTTGGGATTAATAAATAGTTCTTCTCTGTATTTGAAGAGCTCATCATAATATCATGCATGATCATTATTCTCTAGATATATTGATTATCAGCAGCACGTGTTTACAGGCAGACCCCAACATTAGAAAAAATTATTATTATTATTATTATTATTATTATTATTATTATTATTATTATTATTATTATATCATATTTTCATGAAGGCTTTCGTGTACATACGTGTACATATAAGGCTTTTGTGTACATATGTCTGTAGGCTACTTTCTCCTCTTGTCATATCGTGTTTTATTTCACTGATCCAGTAGTGCAAACATGCTCTGAATCATGTAAACAATTATAATGTTGTCTTAAGATATACTGTGAGTCGCTCTTGTGTTGACTTCTATATATATATATATATATATATATATATATATATATTTATCTAAGTGTTTCTTTTCTTTCTTTAGCTGACGAAAGAGAAGGAGCACGGCAAGCTGAATCCTCGACCGGGAAAGGTGAGAAAATCCACTCGAGCTTTATTATCCCTAATAAATGAATATCCTAAAAATGCCTTCCAGGGGCACATGTTTGAACAGACACAGATTATGAAGAGATGAGATTCTCCTCAGATGATCTGATTGGCTTTAAAAACTACATGCTTTTGAGGGGTGTGACAGAAGAGTGCGCAAGCTTTGGGATAAGCTACTTCTCATTTACATACCATTCTGCTGCTTAGTTACGGCACCTGTCAATCATCTTGACACATCATCCACATTTCCATCCTATTTAATTATCTATAATATTAGATTCAGCAGCAGCAGCAGGATAATCTAACATTCACCAGTCTGTCATGCAGAGAAATCTCCTCAGGTGTTTAGATAACTCTACATTCAGATGTTAATGATCTCCACACGCGTTTATAGAAGTTCAGCTTGTTGTTGCAGATCAAATATAACACAGGAGACATGAGGTAAAAATTTCCAGTTGGCTAATTATTCATTAATAATCCTTCAAACATTTTACTGGAGCCTTTTACTTGACGGCTGGTTTCACATGTCAGCCATGTTTGTAGTTTGTTTACACTTTTACCTGAATTTGTAGTCCTAATTGAATTCATTGTATTGTGAGTAATATTAGCAGTTAGAGTACTGATTCTCCTACACATTTCTACCAGAAAGACTAGATCATCCAGGTACTTTGTGGCTTACTCTTTTCCACATAATACAGTTTTTGGACACACTTATTTCATTTTTGAATATTATTTAGGACGGATAGTATGTGAAGTGGGACACAGCACTAGATAACCTCCAGATAAACAGTCTTGATTGGGAACACAAAATTATATCTCAAGTTATCTCCATAAATGAATTGTATTTAGGAACATTTTGTCTTAAAAATTCTTAAATCAAGAAGTAATAGTAAAATAAAATGTGTTGTTTTCAGACAGTAGCCGCGTTTCCACTATCGCGCCTAAAGCGAGCGAGCCAGGGCGAGCCAAGGCCAGTCGCGTTTCCACTATCACTTCCGGGGCGTAATCGGGCCAAAGCGGGGCTTCCTTGGGGCCAGCGTCTGGCCTTTTTCGGCCCGCCGAATACCTTGGGCCAAGGAGGGCCAACTGGGGCTTCGGAGCGGGTATACGTACAAAGGCAGAGTTTTCCTGTCAGGTAAAGAGGAGACAAGATGCTTTCTTCCCTTACATTTGTTTTGCTATCGCGCTTGATCAACTCACTAAGAAGAAGAAAAAATGGATAGCAGACAGTACTGGTCAGTTGAGGACACCAGGGCTCTTCTGAACATTTGGGCATCAAAATGCCGCCGAACTCGAATGTCCTTATCCAGGGATCGCTGTCTGGCCTCACACCAACAGACCACAAACAGTAAAAAGCAATCGCTTCGGTGTTCTCCATCTTCCAGCTCTCGTAGTGATGCCAGGTTGTGTTTGTGGTTATAATTTGAGTTTTTGTTCCCGCTGAAGTGGCGGGTTGTGTGACGGGTTGTGTGACGTTTGATTCGGGGGACGTTCTGGGGGCGGTGTTTGCATGACGCGCTGCGAGCAACTAGCCCGACAGTGGAAATGCGGCTAATAATGAATAATCTGGTGTCAAACTGAAAAACTAGATCATTCCACTTCCCCCATTGTCAGATTATTTTGCTTGTTTTATTTAGAAACTCATTTAATTTTGACTCATTATTTCTGAAAAAACATAATATTAGTGCTCGTCTAGAAAATGCTGCTCGATTTCAGAATTTTGAGATGTTTGGACGTGAAACAGGACACAGACTCTGAGTAATAGAAGCGGTTTGTTGCAGTGTGTAAGAGTGTTTGAGAAGCACTGGATGAACACCGGAGGACTGACCCCAGATCAGCTCAGATACTGAGCAGTGGGGCTTTGTGGTAAATATTTGCTGTGTTTTTCTGGTCAGATAATCATCTACAATAAGCCTGGATTCAGCGGCGAGCGGATCGAGGTGCGTGGAGACGTTGTGGACGCCACGCCATGGGAGTTTACTGACACTATATCAATACGAGTTATTAGAGGAGGGTGAGTGGACTTATACACACTGATGCGCACGCACTATAACATAAAGAACACACAAACACTAACACTCACTGATGCACACACACAATAATATAAACACACACACACACTGATGCACACGCTAACACAAAATCACACCCATTGATGCACATATCAAATATTAAAGGCTTGGACATTGAAATTGTGGACACACATAAATATTTTAGGGGGTTGTTATTGACAATATGTTGACACTTCAACCCAACACTCAGGCTGTCCATAAAAAAAGTATAACAAAGATAGTTTTTTTCGGGGGAAAACTGAGATGGTTTCAGGTTTGCATCTCTATGATCACATTGTTTTATAAACAATTTATTGAATCTGTTTTATCTTTCTGCATTGTAGCTTAACCAAACTGGTCCAACAGTAATTTACCATACAGTGTTTTAAAGAGAGCTCAGGGTACCCTATGCACCCCGGATCACCCGGTGTACTCTGTGTTTCAACTGCTGCCATCAGGACGTCATTTTAGAGTTTTCTGTTTGCAGGATGAATAGAGTCAGAAATTCTTTATAATGGTGGTCATTAAATGAGTCCAGGTGGGAGGGAGATGCACCTTCAATATGATGTATTGGATGTTGTGGGGTATATTTTATTAATGTGTACATGGAACTTCGCCTGTGTTACGGCACCTTGCTGCAATTTTAGTTTCCCTAAAGAGCACAATAAAGTTGAGTCTGAGTCTGATACACACACGAACACACAATGATCCACACACTGATGCGCACGCACACACTGATGACCCGCACACACACACTCTCATGCGAACATACAGACACACACACACTCTTACTTTAACACAACCGATGCACACACACAAACACACACACTGATGTGCACACACAAACACACATGTTAGTATCAAAAAGCATCTTCAGTTTATTGAAATTATATAGTATTAACATAATTAAGCTTTTAGACTCGGACTCAACTTTATTGTGCCCTTTAGGGAAACTAAAATTGCAGCAAGGTGCCAAAACACAGGTGAAGTTTCGTGCACATGTTACCAAAGTTCACCATTATAAAAGAATTTCTTAATCTCTTTGTCCTGCATATAGGAAATGTAAAGAAGTGTCCTGATGGCAGCAGCTGAGGGGTGCATAAGATACCCTGAGCTCTCTTTAAGACATAATTATGGTAAATTACCATTGGAACCATCTTGGTTAAAACCGATGATCTTGCCTGCCACTTTCACAAGCCTACTCGACCTGTTCTTATTTGACAGACTCAGATTGGACCGTACAAAGCTACAGTGCAGAAGATAAAACAGATTCAATAAATTGTTTATAAACCGTGTCATCACAGAGAAACGAAAAGTTTCCTCAGAAAAAACTTTTATTATTTATTATTATTATTTATTATCTTTTATTATACATATGACAAATTTTATCCCTGTTAAAATTAAAAACATGGAATAATTATTACGTTATTATTATTATTTTTATTATGGTTATTGTTGTTGTTGTTATTTTTGTTATTGTTATTATTATTATTATTATTGTTGATATTATTGCCATTATTATTATTATTATTTATTATCTTTTATACATTTGTCAAGTTTTATTCCTGTTATTTTAATATAATTATGTAATCATTCCTTAACAATAACATTATTAATATTATTATTATTGTTGTTGTTGTTGTTATTATGTTATTAATATTATTATTTTTTGTTTGGTTGTTTTTATTATTACTGTACACATGTCATGTTTGACTTTATAATTCAGACTTTAATGTTATTTTTTACCTTCAATTTCCTTCTGTTTTTGAAACTATCATCAGTAAGGGCCAGACGGAATCTGTGGACGTTTTTAGCTATTTCTGCGGAGAATTTTGGTAAAATCTGTGATTTCTGCAGAATTATTTTGGGAGTATCATAACTAAAACCTTTATATCTGAAATAAACAATAATCTCTTTTTAACTTTTATTTAATATTTACAATGCAAATCCAATAGATTCAATTTATTTGATAAACAAAGCAATTCTCTCATATAATATCTCTACTAAAATCAGAAAATATTACTGTACAAACTATATAGTGAGTAAATCATATAAATATTAGTCAAATAATACTGTAATTAATTTAAAAACTGAATAAATATAGATTTACACATTTACTCAAGTAAATAAACAGAATTAATGATGGGCCTAATATCTGTGGAATTCTGTGTGCGCAGATTCCCTGTGGGCCTAATCATCAGTGATTCTGTCCATGTTTTAATATGATGGATCTCAGTGAAGCGTAAAACATGAAGTGACTCAAAGCTGTAAATTCACAAGAACTTCAGTATTAATGTGGCGTTAATAATGTGAAGAAAATCACATTCCTCATCCGTCTTAACCTGCAGACTCTCCCTGCCTCGGCAGCAACATCATTTAATATCATTAACAGCAGAAACACACCAGTAAAATACACACACACACTCACAACAGCGCTTTTCTGACTGAAACACACACTATATATATTTTTGCTCATTATACCAGTTAAAACTGTGATAAAATGCAGAGTTTTCAGCATCATTGCTCCAGTCTTCAGTCACCCTAATAGGATTTCTGTTATTGATGTCTTTTGGATTCTTATATTGTTATTAGAAATACAATTGTGATCACTTTTGGGTGTTTGATCCATCTTTGCTGTATTAACATAATTTTTTCATTTAAAAAAAAGTCCAGTTAATGAGTTAGGCTGGATCAAATATTCTGATTGCGATTAAATTTCTGATGCTTTTATTATGATATACAGTATTATCACCATATTGACTGGGATTATCACCATGTTGACTGATATGACATATTGATTGATACTGAGAAGTTTTAATGTGCATAATAAGCAAAAAAAAGGTTATATATATATATATATATATATATTAATATATATATATATATATATATATGTAATATATATATATATAGATATATATATATATATATATATATGTATGTATATGTATATGTTTATATATGTATATGTTAATATATGTATATGTTTATATATGTATATGTGTGTGTTTGTGTGTGTGTGTTTATATATGTGTGTGTATATATATATGTGTGTGTGTGTGTATATATGTGTGTGTGTGTGTATATATGTATATATATATTTACATACAAGTTGAAGTCAGAATTATTAGCCCCTTTGATATTTTTTTATTCTTTATTAAATATTTCCAAATGATGTTGAACAGATTCAGGAAATGTTCACAGTATGTCTGATAATATTTTTCTTCTGGAGAAAGTCTTATTTGCTTTATTTCGGCTAGAATAAAAGCATTTTTAATTTTTTAAACACCATTTTAAGGTCAATATTATTAGCCCCTTTATATAAATATAAATAATTAAAAAATACTAATATTTAATAATATCTTTATCATTTAATCTTAATAAAATAATGAAATCATGCGATGTATTGCAGATTGATGATATCGATGCTCGAACGATATATTGTTCAGCCCTCTGTAATGATGTTGTGTTCAGCTTTATTCTGCTCCTCATGATGTTTTCTCCTCCACAGTTTGGGTGTTTTATGAGAAGCCAGATTTTAAAGGGGAGAAGATCGCTCTGGATGAGGGGGAGATGGAGCTGACGGACCCTTTCAGACCAGCGGAAGAAGAAGAAGAGGCTGACCTGCAGAATGGAGGAGAGAGGTGAAGTCTAGAGGGGATACAGCTGTGGATACCCGCATCAGTGTAGCAGCATTATGTTAATAAAATGCAATTAATGGGTACTTTAATAAATAATATGAATGTCTTTCAATCAACAGCTATGGAGAGATGGTGAATGATGGAGAAGAGCAGCAGAAAAACAAACCACACAGGAAGAGGAAGTTCAGCATCGGCTCCATCCGGCGAGCAGTGCGGGTACCACAAACTCATGCTTTAGAGATAAACAAACAGAAAATATTCAATATAAACAACTGGTTTCATGAGAAATACATAACAATAATAATATAATAAGATAAAAGTTACAAATAGACCTGTGTGTTTATGACAACATGTAAACAAATAGAAATAATAACTTTCAAATAAGCTTTCAAAGCTCATACCTAAAAGAATAAGGTCAATAAATAAGATTAAAGTTCATTCCATTAAATCTTTTAGCTCTTACAGATGGATGTGAATGATGTTTGGCTGCATTGAAATGGAACGGTTGTGTTGCGCCACCTTGTGTCTAAAAGCAGAACTGCAGCAATATTTGAGGAGCTCATTTGCATATTAACATAATGCTTTCGCTCCTGCTCCAGGATTACAGCGTTCCTGAAATCAGCCTCTTCCCTGAGGAAATGCAGAAGGAAAGAAGGTGACATTCAGAGACACATCAGACGACGCCAGAATATTTGGCTTCCCCATCAAAGCAAACTCCATCATCATCAATGCTGGACTGTAAGAGTTTATTTCTGCACATGCTCATATTTACAGACGAATATTAGCATGCACATGCAGATCAGAGTAAAATGATGTATGATAGTGCTGTCAAAAATAGTGCGTTAACACATGCCATTCATTTGAAATATTTAACGCCTTAAAATTAACGCAGTTGCAGTTTTTTTCTGTTGTGGCCGACGTGTGTTTAACATGCAAAGAAATATGGAAAAAGACCAAGGGAGCACTTTTCAGGCAAGTTTCAGTATAAAGAGAGTTCCATCTAATTTCGGGTGTTTCGTTTTTAACGTTCGCCTTGTGTTTTAATGGAGTTTGATACCGCATGGCGAACGGAAAGAAAAACCTCAGACTCGGTGGTTTTTAAGGTAATCAAAAATCGCTGCTTACATGGTAAACTCTTTATAAGAGTATTATCTTAAGCATATTAAATCAGAGTATTGGTGCCATGTAAATGTACTCAGGAAAGTGCCAGATGAAGTCACGAGCTGTCAAAGACAGCGCATTCCTCTGCCTTTCAGGATGAGCCCTCCAATGTTTCAGCAAGTTTGATGTGTTTAAACGCAACTTTTGTAAAGCGTCTGCTTCGCGTTGTTGTGTCCAAATCCTTGTGAAATACAGCCATACTTTAGAATGCTTAGTTTAAGCAACGCGATCATGCGTGTTGAATCTGAAGGGAGTCGCTCTGGCTGCCCTGCGAGCGTGTGTGTGTGTGTCTGTGTCTGTGTCGGTGTTTGTGTTGTGTCTGTGTGTGCGTGCACGTTTCTTTGCAAACAAACCTGCCTAAACCTGCCTAAACGTCCGTTGTCCGCAGACATTAAATCAAAAGTTAGGAATTGCCATGAGATTGCGTTGCACTCTCAGCTCACATCATTCAAAAGAAAGGTCCACATAGTCCCGCCGATAATGTCAACAGACTGGACTGTTTTAGCAACTGGCTGAATGTAAAGGAGGACTAAGCTAAATTAAAGCTAAGTTTCTACTTTATAATTATGTTCTCAACTCACAGCAAAACAACTTTACATGAGTACAATCATTTGTATTCAATACTTTATTCTTATTATAATTTCTATTTTCCATATCTGTAATGCCTGTAAATCATTTTTTCTTTATTGGCATTGAGTGTTTTGAAACTCAAATGGCATTATCATGCCTGTGTTTTTCATTTCTGTCATAAATATGACAGCCAGGATCTTGATGTTTATTGTGGGTGTGTTGTTTACATGATGAAATCTGTGTTATAAGTTAAACTAAAATTCTTATAACCAATTATATTTGGAATTTAAATAGTTTTTGTCTTGCGTTTACATTAATTTTACATTTGAATAGGCAAAATTACAAGTTTCAGGCTTTTAAATGTGATTAATCACGATTTAATAAAGAAGTGTGATTAATTAGTTACTTTTTTTAATCGATTGACAGCAGTAGTCTATGAAAGTATCAAAGCAAAAAATTATTAATTAAAATTATTATTTTATTATTATATTTCTTCTTAAAATGCCTGTGAGCATGATGTAGTGTCATTTTATTATTGTAGTTTTATTTTGTTATTTTAAATTTCAAAGACAGTTATAATAATATAAATGCATAATGTATATCATTTATAATCAAATAAATACTAATGTAATAATTACTGATAATTTGGTCAAAATAATAATAATAACTGATCGTTTTACAGAAGCAATAATGTTTAGTGTTAATTTAATAATAATTACTAATATAGTTTAATCATAATTATTAATAATTCTATAATTACTCATAATTTAAATAATAATATTTGTGTTATTTTGATGATAATATAATTACTCATACTTTAATAATACTTTTTGATGATAATAATTACTGATCATTTAAACAATAATAATTACCCATAACTTCATAATAATTATTACTCATAATTTAAGTAATAATAATCACCCATAAATTCATAATAATAATAACAATAACTGATCATTTTATAATGCTAATATTAATAACTGATCATTTCACAGAAATATTAACATTTAGTGATAATTTTAATAATAATAATAATAATAATAATAAGTATTATAATACTCGCTGATAATTTAAATACATTTAAATAATAATAATTGCTGATAACTTAATATAATAATAATAGTAATAATTATCAATAATCTAATAATAATAATCACTATATTGTTGCATTAAAATTTATTTGCATATTTAAAAAATCTGAATAATTATAATGACTTTAGCAATAATAATAAATATTAATAACAATATAAATATAAATAAATATTAATAGTAATAAATAATATTAATAGCTGAATTTCTTGTGCTGCTTTTATTTGTTTTGACTATTTAATTAGAAAATACTCATGCATTCTCATGGATTGTGGCTTTAAAGTTTCACCATGTGTGTGTGTGTGTGTGGTGTGTGTGTGGGTTGTGTCGTGCTGCAGGTGGCTGGTGTTTGCTGAACCCTTTTTCCAGGGTGTCCCGCGGGTCCTGGAAGTGGGTGGATTCCCCAGCCCGTCCGCCTGGGGTGTCACACACCCGTATGTGGGCTCGCTGCACCCGCTGAAAATAGTACGCATCTCTTTATCAATTATTACTGCATATCAGTGAACTAATGAGGATTATTAATCTGCATACTGGACATTATTCATGTGTTTCCATAGGGGGAGCCCAGAGTAGAAAACCTGTATGAGCCCAAAGTGAGTGTTCATCACTGTGTTACACTGAGCTGGTGTTTATTTAGAAAAACAAACTGGATTTACATGTGTGTGTGTGTGTGTGTCAGCTGGTGCTGTACGAGAAGCCTTATTTCACAGGTAAAAGCCGAGAGATTTACAGCAGCATGAGGGACTTTCTGTCACGAGCGGACAAACAGCAGACGCTCTTCATGTTCAGCGCAGGATCCCTTAAAGTCACTGGAGGATGGTGAGAGAGAGAGTGTGTGTGTGTGTGCGTGCGTGCGTGCGTGCTTGCGTGTGTGTTTGCATGCAGGTGCCTTTTCTGGAGTTTGTGTGCATGTGCGTGCATGCATGCGTCCGTGCGTGCGTGTGTGTATTTTTGTATCTATTGTGTGCGTCTGTTTTAGGAGTGTGTGTGCGCGCATGTGTGTGTGCGCATGTGTGTTTGCATGCAGGTGCCTTTTTTTGGAGTTTGTGTGTGTGTGTGTGTGTATTTATGCATCTGGTGTGTGCATCTGTGTGCGTGTGTGTGTGTGTGTGTGTGTTTGCATGCTTAAACCACCTGCATGCACACGCACACACACACACACACACACACACACTCCTAAAACAGATGCACACACCAGATTCTGGAGTTTGTGTATGTGTGCGTGTGTGCCTGTTTTAGGAGTGTGTGTGTGTGCATATGTGTTGTGTGTGTTTGCATGCATGTGCCTTTTCTAAAGTGTGTTTGTGTGTGTGTGTGTGTGTGTGTGTGTGTGTGTGTGTGTGTGTGTGTTTCTGGAGCTTCTGGGTGCCCACACTTTTTCTGGATCTGGTTTGTGTGTCTGTTTTGGAGCATGTGTGTGTCTGTGTGTGTGTGTGTGTAAGTGTGTGTATATATGTGTGCCCACACCCTTTATAGATCTGGTTTGTGTGTGCACACCTTTTCTGAATCTAGTGTGTGTGTGTGTCTATTTTAGGAATGTGTGTGTTTGCATGCATGTGCTTTTTCTGGAGTTGGTGTGTTTGTGTGTGTATCTGAAGCGTGTGTGTCGGTTTTTGTAGTGTGTGTGTGTGTTTGCGGGTGTTTCTGAAGCTTATGTGTGTGTCTGTTTTGGAGCGTGTGTGTGTGCGCGTGTGTGCGTGCGTGTGTGCGTGCGTGCGTGCGTGCGTGCGTGTAAATGTGTGTCCACACCCTTTATAAATCTGGATTTGGTGTCTGTGTGTTTCTGATATGTGTGTCCGCTGTTCCTCCAGTTGGGTGGGCTATGAGAAGGAGGGTTTCCGTGGTAACCAGTATCTGCTAGAGGAGGGGGAGTATCATGATTGGCGGGTGTGGGGCGGAGTCAACTCTGAGCTGCGCTCCGTCAGAGTCATCCAGTCGGTAAGAAACATCTACAGTCAGCACAACACACTCAGTTCAGCAGTCATAGGGGGCTACATTTCAAATCATCTGCCAGTTGAATAAATACACAGTCTGTTGATGTATGTTTGTTAAGACTGGACAGTGTTCAGCAACTATTCAAATATCTGCAATCTGAGAGAAAACTGCCAAAATTTCCAAATTGCATTTTTAGCAATACACATATTAAATCTTATTTAGTCATTTGTAATGTTTACAGTAGTAAATTTACTAAATATCTTCATGGACATGGTGTTTATTTTCATAAAATTATAATAATTTTGACTCAAATTTATTTTGGGCTATTTCTACAAATATACCCTTGCAACATACAACTGGCACTGTGCACCAGGGTCAAATGTATGTATATATAAATAAAGTATATATCTATTGCACATTTACATGTGTGTGTGCGTGTGCGTGTGTGTGTGTGTGTGTGTGTAGGATCTCTCAGAGCCGCAGCTGGTGCTGTATGCGATGCCGGAGCAGGAGTCTGAGCAGGACGAGGAGCGCACGTTTGATGTGTCGGAGGCGGTGGCGGATGTGGAGCTGTTCGGTTTCGGCATCAACACTCGCTCCATCCAAGTGCTGAGCGGAGCGTATGTTTCACACACCATTGCTGCTGTAGTGTGGAGTATGGCCCAGGACACACCAAACCCTCAACAAGCTAGTTCTGCAGACTCGCCAACATAAACAAAGCTAATGTACAGCCGCCGACTGATTCGAGAGTGTGTGTCGTGTTCTGCGTGTGTATTTACTCTCCAGCAGGGGGCAGTATCTGTTTTCACAATCAACAAAGGGAAACCAGAAGACCAAATTGCTCATTGTACATGACAAAATGTAAACAAATGCCATACTATTATGAGCTATTCTACCCCCTTTTGACAAGATGTAAAATGCGTCTCTGCTGTGTCTAGAGTGTGTGTTTGAGTTTGAGCTGAGAATAGCACACAGGTAATGTCCTCTAACTCTCTGAAACTGACCCTTTCAGGCTTTGATCCTAATTGTGGCGGTGTTTTGGTGACTGTCACTTTAAATGCTAATGAGATTTTGCTCTTTGAGTAGAGGGCGGAGCTATAGACGGCTGTGCGTCAGCTTGGTGACAGATGTAAAACAGCAGTGTGTGTGTTGTCAGTGCTGGTCAGGTGTGCGTGTGTGCTTCAGTGTGAGTGTGTGCTTCATGCTTCTGTCAGTCTATTGAGACTCCTGTCGCTGTTCATTTGTGCTTCATCTAAAACATTTATTTATCACATGTAGCTAGCTGACAGTGTGATGGTTTGGTGTTTCCCGGCCCTAAATGTACAGTAGTGGTATATCAGTGTGCAGTGCTGATGAATGCGCTCTTCTACAGGTGGGTGGCGTACTCTCATGTAGACTTCTCAGGGAACCAGTATGTGCTGGAGAAAGGCTTCTATAATAACTGTGGAGACTGGGGCTCTGGAGACAACCGCATCTGCTCCCTGCAGCCCATCCTCACGGTACACACACACCTCAACACTAGCTGCATTTTCATGCAAAGATGTGTATTCAATTTATGAACACAAAAAACTTTGCAAAATGCAAAAAATGCTTGTTTTAATCTCATTTCTAATCCAAATATCTAAAATGTCTTAAATCAAGAAGCGTTTTCTATGCAAGAAATAAATCTAGTCTTGTTTACAGAAATAATGAGTCAACATTAAGTGAGTTTTACATTAAACAGGCAAAATAATCTGATGTCAAAAGGAAAAATAACATTAATTACAGCATTGGCAGATTATTTAGCTTGTTTTAAGAAAGAAACTCTCTCATTTTAATTGAATTTATAATACAGCAGTGGTTGTGTGTTTCAGGCCCCCAGTGATGGACCCATCCTCAGAAATGAGGTGAGCATTTGACTACACTTGTGTGTTGGTAAAACTTAAGCTGAACTCTTCTGTTCACCAAGACTGCGTTTGCTTGAGTAAAATACAGTAAAGATTAAATTAAAAAGTATTGCTTGGCAAATATTAATCACATCTAAAATAAAAGCTTGTTTTACATATATGTGTTTTATTGTATGTGTATACACTCAGTGGCCACTTTATTAGGTACTAATATCGGGTTGGACTCCCTTTACCTTCAGAACTGCCTTAATCCTTCGTGGCATACACTCAGGAATAAAGGTACGCGAGCTGTCACTGGGGTGGTACCTTTTCAAAACTTACCAACCCAGGCTCATTCTGAAAACGTACCTCCACGGACGTTTCTGGAGACCGTGAAATACGTCCCGGCGACACGTTTTTCTGCAGTTTTTGTTTTCGTGAATCCGCCAGAGGTCACCGTGTACGCTTTTTGAGGTCTCAAATTTCCCTCACAAGTGCCATTCGCGCCTAATATTCTCCCGTAAACCCAGCAGAGGCCGCTGTCGACTCACTTTTTGACAGACTTTCTGACTGACTGAGCAACTGATTGGCTGACCCGACCCTTCCCCTTCCCTAAACCCAACCAATTTTATCGATTGACCCTCCACCCACTTCCCTAAACCCAACAAACACGTTTCAAAAGCAATCCAAAAAAAGTGTGTGTGTAAATGAGTGTGTATGGGTGTTTCCCAGTACTGGGTTGTGGCTGGAAACGTTTCGTAAAACACATGCGGGAATAGTTGACGGTTCATTCCGCTGTGGCGACCCCTGATTAATAAAGGGACTAAGCCGAAAAGAAAATGAATGAAAGAAGGGTGAATGATGATGTATTCAGTTGTATATTAATATGTCAGATATTTATGTCTGCTAACTCTCCTTTATAATGTGTGTCCTGCAGGTGCTGCTGTACTCAGAGCCTGATTTCCTCGGCTCGTGTGGGTTTGTCATCATAACCAGGACGCTTTACCTGAGAGTCTGATGGTGAAGTCCTGCAGGGTGGTCGGAGGAAGGTTAGTGAGCGCACTGTTTACAATTGAGCATGCATTCAGACTGTGTGTGCTTATGATTACTGCTGCACAGCAGATCATTTCTATTGAGTCAAATCAAGACATTATATTCTTGCAGTATAAAACATTATCTTTGCTTGTAATTTGTTTAATGTTTTCTGGAGGATTCCCTCCTTTGCTGAAGTGTCCCATGCTATCTACATTTAATGAATTCTTTCCAAATAGAGCTGTCCAACCATCTAATGAAATTAAATTCAAATCATACAATATATTGCAGAAACTTTGTCAATGTCATTATTTTTCAATGATGTTGACCCCTAATTGTGATTGTAAACCTGTGTTATTTCAGCTGGGTGCTGTACGGAGGAGAGAAGTTCAGCGGGAGCATGTATGTTTTATCAGAAGGAGATTATCCTAACCTGAGCAGCATGGGTTTACCAGCAGACAGCAGAGTCCGCTGTTAGAGCTGTTCCTGTGGTGGGTTCATATTCACTGTCTGTTTCTGGAAATAATATAAATGTGCTGGAGAAATGATGTGCTTTAACACTAGAACACTACAGCTAGCAGACTTAAAGACCATAGCTGTCATTCACTACACTCTACCCAGTGTCAGATTGAGTCATATTTACTGCATCTGATAATGAAGGAGAGGAGCTGGTTTGTGGAGAGGAGGAGCTGGTTAATGGAGAGGAGGAGCTTATATAAAGGAGGACCAGTTTAATGAAGAGGATGGGGTTGTTATGAAGGGGTGGAGCAGATTAATGAAGAGAAGGGACTGATTAGTGAACAGGAGTAAATTGTCAGTGAAGTGAGGGAAAATGAACTGATTAATGAAGGGGAGTGGCTTATGAAGGGGAGGAGCTGATTAATGAAGAGGAGGGGCTGATTAATGAATGGGAGGCTCTGATTAATGAATGGGAGGAGCTGATTAATGAAGTGGAGGGGATGAATAATAAAGGGGAGGGTCTGATTATGAAGAGTAGGGACTGATTAATGAAGGGGAGGGGCTGATTATAAAGGGTATGGACTGATCAATGAAGGGTAGGGACTCATTAATGGAGGGGAGGGGCTGAATATGAACTGTAGGGACTGATTAATTTTGGAAAGGGTCTGATTATGAAGGATAAGACTGATTAATGAAGGGGAGGGGCTGATTATAAAGGGTAGGGACTGATGAATGAAGGGGAGGGGCTGATTATAAAGGGTAGGGACTGATTAATGAAGGGGAGGGGCTGATTATAAACTGGAGGACTGATTAATTTGGGAGGGGCTGATTATGAAGGGTAGGGACTGATTAATGAAGGGGAGGGGGGTTATGATTGTATGTTTTATGTTATGTTAATGATTAAGTTTTAAAGCTTCACCTTGATTGGACAAATAAATTGTCAGCGTCCATTTCAGGATGAAGCTAGACTCATACATTACACAGTCGAGTGTAGAAGTGTACATTATGTGATCTGAGATGGCACTCTAGTGTTCACCTGTTATGCTTCTTCATCCTCCTGTAGGTGTGTGTGTGTGCGTGTGTGTGCGTGTGCCGTCATTAACTGTGTGTGTGTGTGTGTGTGTTTCTGTCAGTCGTTCTGTGTGCCCTCTGTCTCTCTCTTCGGTCTGGAGTGTTTCGAGGGCCGTGAAGTCTCTATCGACCACAGATCTCCAGCATGCAGGAGGAGGGCTTCAACACTCAGTTCCTCTCCGTCAGGGTCAACACCGGATGGTCAGTCACACAGCTCGTACTTACACACTTATTTTTAGTATTTAAGAAAAGTATTAAGGCATTGTAAGTGAACAGTAATACATTACTTCGTTTTTTTTCAGCGGATAATTCCTTTAATCATAGTAACTCGTTTCTTTTATATCTAGTTACCCCAACACTGATTGCATTGCAGTAAATAGGAGTTCTATATTGATTTTGACTCAGTAGTAACCTAAATGGTTTAATAACAGAATATTGTTATGGTTGCACTTGAACCTGTAATTATACTCAGCTTGAATGTAGAAATTACCTTAGAGAAGGTGGTATAGACTATAAATGTACACTATTTTTACACTATTACTGTCTTTAGTCAAATAACAATGCTAAACTACTGCAGAAAAACAGCTTACAGCTTCATATTAGTGTATCGGCCTATGTTTGTATGATAACCACGTGACTTCTTTATTTATTTTGGTATTGGCAAAGCATTTTAACCAGGGATAAAAATGAAATTTGAGATATAAATAATAAAAGTAATAAAAATAAGTAATAAAACACACATAAAGGATTTAACATTTAAATCAATTACTAAAAGCAGACAAATTTCTAATACTTATTACAATTATTATAATTCATTATTATAATCTTCTTGGTTGTCCTCAGCTGGGGTGTTGTGTGAGCACAGTAACTACAGGGGCGCCAGTTCCTTCTGGAGCCCATCGAGATCACAAACTGGCTCAAATTCAGCTCCGTTGTCCTGCATCGGCTCCCTGTATCCCGTCAGACAGGTAAATATCGCATGTTTAATTCTGTCTTTATATCCAGAGCCTACATATAACATTCTGCAACAGCTCCTGTTTAGACTAGGCATGCAACTGTGCACACTAATGCATTTAATAATAATAATGAAATAAATAATAGCAGAGCAAGTTAATGAAATGTATTTAATTGCATTTAAATTAAATCAATATGCATTGTTATTACTATTATTATTTTTATTTATTATTATTATTTATTTATTTATTATATTTTTTATTATTATTATTGTTGTTATTTATTTATTTATTTTTATTATTATTATTATTATTATTATTATTATTAAATGAAATCACATAATATTTTAAGATATTTAGTAATTATTATTACCATAAATGTATTACTACACAACAATGAAACTACTGTATATGTGTTGTTGTTGTTGTTATTGTTTTATTTCCTTTAAATTGCTACACAATAGGAATTTATTTCAGCGTTAGCCATAAATAAACGTTAATTTATCAATGAATCAATCATTTATTTATTTTGTTTTATTTATGTGGTGAGCGGTGCTTCTCAATTTAATCTTAATAAAATAAATTAAGTAAAATTTAAAGTAAAACTGAAAAA
Organism: Danio aesculapii; assembly: GCF_903798145.1. Classification (NCBI taxonomy): domain Eukaryota; kingdom Metazoa; phylum Chordata; class Actinopteri; order Cypriniformes; family Danionidae; genus Danio; species Danio aesculapii. The sequence goes on from NC_079453.1 coordinate 51,175,136, forward strand.
TGCAAATAACTGTCATTAATGTACGTTTAATTGTATGTTTATTAATAGTTTTATTCATTTATTATAAAATGAAATTAACAAAATAAATAAATGAAACATTATTATTCAATTGTTCAATATTTAGAATATATTAATCTAAATGTAATAATAATAATTTTAATAATAATAATAATATTATTATTATTATAATTAATGAACAAAATGGATTTGGATACAAATGTATGGATTTTGTGCATTTTTACTGATTTAGATAAGTGTTTATTTAGACCCAGATTTCACATGACTAATTATACATGTTGCATTAATCAGAGGTTCTCTCCTGATATCTTGGTTTGTTCACGTCTTTAATAATGCATTTATTACCTCTTCTTATCTGCTGTTTTTCTTCAAATGTATTTAATGATGCATGGTTTGCCCCCTGCAGAAGCAGAGGCCGTTTCGCATCAGGAATAAGCATACGGGGCACTGTGTCTCCGTGCAGGGCGGTGTGGAAGACATGAAAACAGGTCGAGTGCTGGTGTCTGAGCAGGTGGAGGGCATGAGTGATATCTGGTTCTATCAGGACGGACTCATCAAGAACAAGGTGTTATGACAGAACACAGCTTATAACACATGGGCTGCGTCCCAAATCAACTACTACTGGAGTATGCACTACATTTGAATTTGACTCCTACATGACCATTAGAATGGTGTGCTCTATATAGTATGAATGGAATTTGATGTTCTGCATCCACCTATTATCATGATCATGTGACCCACCAATTATCTGTTGTGTCGCTTCACTCCCATTCATGAATTCTCTCACGGTGCATTATGTGATAGTGTAGCGTCCATCAGATGCACACTTCAGAATCCCACTGGAAGTAGTAGATCATCCTGGTACTTCTCACATGATGTTTTTACAATGCTATGAATTCAGACACACTGCTCTGCTCACATATGTTCTGGATTTCAGACGCAGCCGTGGATTAAAGCTCTGTTAATTGCTGAATTTCCGCATGCCCTTGTAATCAATGTCTTAATTTTAGCTTAATTATGATCTTCCGGAACTTTTCATCCTAAATTTTTTGGATCTGGACCCCTGCTGTAGCGTGTTATCATGAGGTGTGTGTGTGTGTCGTTCAGCTGGCGAGGAGCATGAGTCTGCAGGTTATGGGTAATGTGGAGTCTGCAGCGAAGGTAGTGTTGTGGACGGAGACGGCGTGTGCCAGTGCAGACATGGAGCGCTCAGATGAGTGGAGCCATCGCCAGCCTCACCTTCCCTGGGATGGTGCTCGACATCAAAGGTCAGATGAAGTTTGCTCATTTATATAGGATAAAAAACAGACATGAAAACTAAACTATACCAAACTCTTTTTTGCATCGATATTTACATTTAGATATAACTTGTTTCATGTGCATATTATTATATCTAAAGATAATAATACATTTTATTCATAACGTGCTTTTCTAAGGCCCAAAGTGCTTACAAAACAGTAAAAAAAACAACAAAGCACAATAAAACAATAAAGAATACAGTAAAAACACAGTGAGAGTAAAAAAGATAACACAAAGTAGCTTCTTAAAACAGTCCAAGGAACCAGCATTTCTAATGTTTGTGGGAAGAGCATACCCAAAGTGTGGGTGCACAGTAAGAGAATGCCCTACCTCCCATGATGCTGAGTTTACAACAAGGCTGAAGGCAGAATTAAATATACATATTCTTAAATGCATACATGCATGTGGTATTTAAATATACATTAATATACCGAGTACACACATACTGTATATATTATGTCAAAGCTTTATTTTGTATTTGATTAATCTTTGCCCAGAACTAATATATATGTAAAGTTGAAGTCAGAATATTAGCCCCCTGTTATTTTCCCCCAATTTCTGTTTAACAGAGAGAGATTTGTTCAACACATTTCTAATCATAATAGTATTAATAACTCATCTCTAATAACTGATCTGATATCTTTGTCATGATGACAGTAAATAATTGTTGACTAGGTATTATTCAAGACACTTCTATACAGCTTAAAGTCACATTTAAAGGCTTAACTAGGGTAATCAAGTTAACTAGGCAGGTTAGGGTAATTAGGCAAGTTATTGTATAATGATGGTTTGTTCTGTTGACTATTGAAAACAAATGTAGCTTAAAGGGGCTAATATTGACCTTAAAATTATGTTTAAAAAATTTAAAACTGCTTTTATTCTAGCCAATATAAAACAAATAAGATTTCTCCAGAAGAAAAAAAATTATCAGACTTACTGTGAACATTTCCTGAATCTGTTCAACATCATTGGGAAATATTTAAAAAAGAAAAAAAAAATTAAAAGGGGGCGAAAAATTCTCACTTCAAGTTGTATTATATATATATTATATATATATATTATATATATATATATATATATATATATATATATATATATATATATAAATATATATAACTTGTTTTGCTCAGCAGCCACTGTGGCTTGTAGTTTCCTATAATTCTATATGCTTAAATGTTTCTTTACCATGCTAAAACGACTTGATTTAAAGTACTTATTTGATTTAGGTCATTTAAAGCACTTCTGATCACCAAATGATGATATGTTTACAGTTGTCGACATGTGAAAGGCATCAAAACCTTTCATCAGAGTTGACCTTAAACCAAAACAATATCTGTAATGATCTTTCCTGAGCTACTATAGGCCTTTATCACTACAGGTCAAACAAATAAATAGAATAACTTTTCAGAGTTTACATATGATAAAGTTGACAATCATACATGAAAAAGCTTGTTTTGTTTTCAACAGAAAGAAGAAACTCAAACAGCTTTGGAGGATGAGGAAATGACAGAATTTACTTGTGTGTGTGTGAACTGCCCCTTTAAACTGTATAAAATGTGTAGATTAAGAGTTTTGTGTATTTTTGATTCATGTTTTCTCTGTTTATTTATGTTTTGACTTGCGTTACAGAACTTTAATCTTTTCTCTAACAACTTTTGATGTTTGAAAAAGTGACTTTTATTGATTTGATTTGATCTATTGTCTGGGTTAGGTCTTTTAAATTATGGTACAAAAAACCCGGTCATAAACTGCCAGCCTTTGACTTAATTCACATATACAAAATATTGTTTCAGACTACTAAAATCTTAATAATAAAAAGCACGCTGTTAAACGGACTGCACAGTTGAATTTTCAGCATTTACAGTTAACAGAGCAGTGATCAAAGTCCCAGAATGCAATTTATTATGGAAAACACCTGTAAATCACAAAATACTGAAAAATACTTATACTTTTTACAGTGAATCTCTACTTGTTTGAAGTAAGAGCTAATAAAAGGCTACTGATGGCATTGTGTTAGGATGAGTGTATCTGTGTGGTTTAGTTTAGTGTCGTTTGTGTGTGGAATGTGTGTTTATGTCAAACTAGGGGTTTCCTGCTTGGATAATATTAACTACCCAAACCAACACTTGCTATAACTAACACTGAGAGCGTTGTTGGCATAAGTCTAAATTAAGTTTTTGTATACTTTGAAAAAATGCATTATCTTCTTTATTTTAAAATAAAAATTGTACTTTTACAATGAAAAAAAAGATGTTTTATGTTACTTAACTTATTTTAATAAGTTAGTCAGGTTTCAACGTTTATTAGTGACACTTAATATAAATGCATGAATGCTTTTCTTTTTCTAGCCCAAATATTTTACTTAATTTTGACTCGTTATTTCTGAAAACAAGACTATATTTCTTGCCTGTCTTGAAAATGATTCTTGATTTAAGAATCTTCAGATATTTGGACTAAAAACAAGACAGAAACTCTAAGTAAGAAAAGCATTTTTGCAGTGTACAGTCAATTTAGTTGATGTAAGAGGAGATCTCATTTTTAGGCAGCCTTATTAATATTATTTTACAGTGTAGCTTTTATTGAGTGTTATTTGTGCATGTATAATGTCGTTAGGGCTGTACACACCTTCAGTCTGTCCTATCACTACTCTTTCATCAAGTTACACTCTTCTTTTTATTATTGTAGGGAGGAATTAAAGCTTTTAAGGCTGTGATTCAGTTTAAGTGCCCTTTAAAGACTGCAGAAACTCACCTACGCATGTTTCAGTACACTCCCATTTATACCTTTCATATTCACAAACCAAACAGGCCTCAATTCCATATTAGATGACTGTAATTTATTCTGTTAAAGTTCTTAAAGAGACAGTACACCCAAAACCGAAAATTCATTCACTTGTCACAAACCTGTTTGAGTGCCTTCATCCTGTTGAACATAAAAGAAGATATTTTGAGAAATGTTGGTAACTGGTAATCATTTGCTTCCATAGTATTAGTTAATAACAGTTAATGGTTACAGGTGTTCAACATTCTTCAAAATATCTTCTTTTATGTTCAACAAAATAAGGAAACTCAAACTGCCCTGTTGGCAGATTATTTAGCTTGTTTGAAGTTAAAACTTGCTTAATTTAGATTCATTATTTCTGAAAACAAGACAATTTTGTCTAGAAAATACTCTTGATTTCAGAATTTGTAGATTTGGACTACAAAACAAGACAAAGTCTAAATAAAAGCATTTTTAAGTGCACTAGCATGACCAATACTGTACATTTAGCACAGTATTTATGAATGTTAACATAAATAATTCATTGTCAGTTGATGTTAACTCAGTGCATTTTTAATAATGCATTAGTAAATGTTAAACTGTGATTAATTAATAAATGCTGTACAAGCATTGTTCATGTTAGTAAACAGTGTGACTTAATTGTCCTCAAGTGTTCTTTTATCACTGCTATTAATAAATATAAAAATATAGTCTTGTTTTAGGAAGTAATGAGTCAAAATGAAGTGAGTTTTACCTTTAAACAAGCTAAATAATCTGCCAATAGTGAAGGCAGAATATCCTGTATGTTCTCTTGTCTAGAAAAATGCTTCTTGATTTAAGAACTATTAGATATTTAGATTAGAAACAAGACAACAAATCCAGGAAAAGCCTTTATTGCAGTGTGTACAAGTATTGCTGATGTTTTTTAAACACATTAATTAACCTTAAATGTGTAAAATGTGACTTAATTGACTTGAAGCATGACTGAGACTATTTGCATTTTAGTGCCTGTTTCACTGCATGCATGACTGCTGTAATTAACATAATTACTATTCTTTTTCTCTTTTAGGATCGTTCATGCAACTGTTCTCAGTACAGTGATTGAGCATAATCAAGTATGAATACAGACATGAACTCTGGAGTCTCAGTGTTAAACACGAAACTCAATCCACCGTCGTCACCTCGAGATGGCAGAGACGATGGTGTGGTTTCCGGAAAGTTTTCTCTGGTTAAAAATGAGCTTCCAGAGCCGAGCAGAGCCAGTCCCCGAGCTTCAGAGACGCTTTCAAGCCTCCCAGGACAAACCGAGCGTTCAGATTACACCCACCAGCTATGAAAACGCCAGTCTACACCTCTCATTTCCACTCTCCGGAAGACTGAAGTTACACATTACAAGTGGCGGGAGGGGCCGGGAGGAGCTTAGTTTACCTGGAGAACAACTGCAGATCATACAAACACACGCTCAGTGTGATCCAGAGCCTGCTCTGTCATCGTGGAGGCTGATGATTCTGATGTTTCCAGGCGATGCGGGTAGAGCTGCACCATTCACCAACCTCTACTGAACCTCCATTACTCAGCTCAGAAATGGATAATCTAGTGGATACTCTTAAGAGTATGGATCGACCGCTACGCCAAAGAGTTCAGCGCACGCCATCTAACGCTCCATTCTCTTCACTGCCACCTATAGAAGAAGATGCTCCAGTTTCACCCTCTATCACACATCTATCTCCTCCATTCTCACCTGTTAATGAGCCCAAAACCATGCTAAACGGAAGCTCGGGGCTTGATTTTGGTTTTAATTGGAGCTCTGCTAAGGATATGCGTTCTCCACTGACTATGATGAAGGAGGCAGCAGTTTGGAGATGCACAGAATCGTGGGCTTTCTCTTCCACTTCGTGCTTCGGCTCTGAGTAGTATTGTAATGCGCAGGAGTTCTTGAATGATCTCAGTCCTGAAGACGGCTCTGCTAAAACGCTAATAAACGGCGCTAGCTCCTCCTCACGGCTAGAAAACAGCTTCTTTTTTCAGCCATCAGAGAACGGTGCTTCGAATCGCTCCATTTTTCGTGCAGCATCTCTTCCTGATATCGTTCTGGAGCAGATCGGATCAGCTCCGCAGCTAAGAGTTCCGAGTCTTTGGTTGGATCTCGATTTGAACGCTTCTCGTATCTCACGCTCTCCATCGAACTCTCTGAGCGGGATTGCTGAAGCTTCCAGAATCAGTGTTGCTCCGTTTGCACAGACTCAGTCGGCGGAGAGCCAAGCTTCAGTCATAAGTCCACATCTGAGCTGTACCGCTCTCTGCCGTCTGAAACGCTCCTCAAGAGTCCTCCGTCTCTGAGTCTCCAGCGCAGCAGCAGTCTTGACGGAGGGTTTTTATTAATGACAACTTACAAGTCAACCAGAAGCTGGAGCCGGAGCCAGAGAGGAACTTACTGCTCAAATACAGAGCCTTCCCTGATGCATATGTAAGTGCTGCTTTTACGTTACATACATTTATGTAAAGTCTGTGTGAAATTAAGTTTATTTACGAGCTCGCATTGGTATTCTGTAGGTGAGCGTTAATATGTGCAAGTTAATACTCTGAAAAAATAATTGTGTTATGGTAATCTTCAATCTGAGGATCTGCTTCTATGAGGGATGATGTGCAAAAACAAAGCCCCGCCCCCTACTCAATATTCCATTCCAGTATGTTGATGTACTTCCAGCAGAGTGGAATATTGAGTGGGGGGCGGGGCTTTCTTTTGTGCATCACTTCATCATAGTAAAGGGTAAGAAGGAATGAGTGCAAAAAGAAAGGCCCCGCCCCCTACTCAATATTCGCTTTTTGTTGTAAATACATGACTTACTGAAAAAATAGTGTCAGCCTTCCCTGATGCATATGTAAGTTTGATAACTTACATGCGTTTGCATTGTTGATGTTAATGCAAAACAGATTAAAAATGTTTATTTTTGATAGTGCACGATGTTATACTGGAATGATGAATCTGCTCAGATAATGCACTAAAAAAAACAAATGTTTAGCTATCTTCAATCAAAGTCTGAGCATGGAAACTGAAATGGAATATTGACTAGGGGCGGGGCTTTTTTGTGCATCTCTCATAGTAAATTAACAATGCGAGGGAATGATGTGCAAAAATAAAGCCCCACCCCTTACTCAATATTCCATTCGAGTATGTTGATATACTTCCAACTGAAATGAAATATTGAGTAGGGGGCGGGGCTTTTTGTGCATCATTCCCTCATAGTAAACTAACAGTATGAGGGAAATGTGCAAAAATAAAGCCCCGCCCCCTACTCAATATTCCATTCCAGTATGTTGATGTACTTTCCAATGAAAATGGAATATTGAATAGGGGGCGTGGCTTTATTTTATGCATCATACGCTCATAGTAAACCAACAGTAAGAGGGATTGATCCACCAAAAAAGGACCGCCTCCTACTCAATATTCCAACTGAAATAGAATTATAAGTAGGGGGCGGGGATTTTTGTGGCATCATTTCCTCATAGTAAACTTACAGTTTGAGGGAATAATGTGCAAAAGTAAAGCCCCGCCCCCTACTCAATATTCCATTCCAGTATGTTGATGTACTTACAACTAAAATGGAATATTGAGTAGGGGGCGGGGCTTTCCATTTATGTATCATTCCCTCATACTAAACCAACAGTGAGAGGGATTGATCCACAAAACTTCCCCCTACTTCTCCCTACTTAAAACATCCCCTACTTATATTCCAACTGAAATGGAATTATAAGTAGGGGGCAGGGATTTTTGTGCATCATTCCCTCATAGTAAACTAACGATAAAAGGGAATAATGTGCAAAGTAAAGCCCCGCCCCCTACTCAATATTCCATTTAGTTGGAACTACATCACATGCTAAAATCTCACAGCTTTCCCTGATGTATATGTAGTGCTACATTTTTACATATGTTAGCATTGTTAATATTTTATGCAAACCAAACTAATCTTCAATCAAAGTCTGAGCATGGAAGCTGAAATGAATATGAAGTAGTTTGAGTGGAACTACAATAACATAATGAATGAGTCTCGGACCTTTCTCTGATGCATATATAAGTGCTGCTTTTTTAACATACATTAGCATTGTTTAATATGTTAATTCAAATCAACGATTAAGATATTTATTTTTGCAAGCACACATTGTAGTTCTTTTAGTGAATGATTGATCTGCATAAGTTAATACACATAGAATACTTTTTCTTATAGCGAACTAATGAAAAGCGGGAGTGATGCACAATAAGAAAGCCCCGCCCCTACTCAATATTCCATTTCACTATGTTGATTCAGTTCCAACTGAAATGGAATATTGAGTAGGGGGTTGGAGTTTTCTTTTTGTGCATCATCAAATTACATTCCTTATAGCAAACTAACGAGAAGAGCGAGTGATGCACAAAAATAAAGCCCCGCCCCCTACTCAATATTCAGTTTCAGATGGAAGCACATTAGCAAATGTAAATAAAAGTCTCAGTAAACTGCCGGTTCATGTGGACTTTATAGACAGTGGTCAGTGCACTGGCTTTTTATTAACATTAAGTATTTTTGATCTGGCATGCACGATCTGACATGTGTATGTGCATATTTAAAGTTGTGTAATATTATTGACCTCGCCTGTTTTTCATTTACACATATGAATAATAACTATAAACATCAACCTGTCCTGGAACTACAGGGGGAAATGAGCATTTTTGCTGTAACTTGACACATGCATCGTCTATTATTGAAATAGGTTTAAATATAATGTTGAGTATTGTCTATTTACAAAAAAATAAACTTATCTAAAATAATAAATGTTTGCATAATCTTACGGTTTATTTTGTTAGATCAGTTTCGTCTTCGGTACTGACTAATCTAATGTATAAGCACAAATATATTACTGTAAAGCACCTAAATACCTTTCCCTCTTTAACTTCTCCTCCTGTCACTTTCTAAATTCCAGAAATAGGTGGACTTTCTGAGCGTGTCCAAGTGTATGGTTGTGAGAATGAGGGCATGGACTCAATGCGAGTGTTGTTTTGCTGTTATGTCACTGCTCTTTTTCTCCAGCCAGTTTCTGCAACCCGAGACGAAGCCGCTCACTGAGCGCATTGTGTAACCCCGTGCAGATTGTTTTACGCTTAAACCTGCAGCGTGTTTTGTTTTAAGAGCTGTTATGATAGAGTTTACCCTAAAGCCAAGGTGTTCTTACAAATCTTGTGCATTCAGTCATATGGCAGCAGACGCTTTTGTGCACTGTGACTCACAATTGAGGAGGCATTCAGTGATTCAACAAGAAGAGGTGACAAGTGCTAATTATACACACAAACTGTTGGTGCTCAGAGTATTAAGAGCGAGAGTAAAGACAGGGAGGGATGTTTTGTTTGGTTTTTGAGACGTTCATCCCAACTCTGCAGTGTCTGGCTGTTATTATGGGTTGAAACTATATGGGGTTGTTTACACCTGCTCACTTCATTCATTTCTCATTGGATTTCTATCTGATGGTGAAAAGCACAAGTGTAAATGCCCTCTGAAATGCATTGGAAATGGATATGAATCCCATTGCTCAGATATGTCAGGAGGTGTTCCTTCAGGAGGACACATTATAGATAAAACTGCACGCTGCTAAATGCATCTGCTTGTTGAAACCACATATGTAAATTGTACTCCTCTCAAAGTTAAAGAAACTAACAGCATTAAGTTGGCTATAGTATATATGGCTTAGTCCCTTTAATAATCTGGGGTCGCCACGGCGGAATGAACCACCAACTTATCCAGCATTTGTTTTATGCAGTGGATGCCCTTCCAACTGCAACCCATCTCTGGGAAACACATACACACTTATTCACACACACACCACTACAGACAATTTAGCCTACCCAATTCACCTGTACCGCATGTGTTTGACTGTGGGGGAAACCGGAGCACCTGGAGGAAACCTCGATGCAGGGAGAACATGCAAACTCCACATAGAAACGTCAACTGACCCAGCTGAGGCTCGAACCAGTGACCTTCTTGCTGTGAGGCGACAGCACTGCCTACTGCGCCGCTGCATCGCCCCATGACCGTCAGATATACAAGTGAATCCAAATGTTTTGAGCAGCTGAAGCCCACATGCAGAGGACAGTTGGAGATATTAGTTTTACTTGCGTTATATTTTTGGTGTCATTTTATTTTTGACTGTGAAATGATGAAAGTAAAATGTTAAATCAATAGAAGATGGCTGAAATAACAACAGAGATGCAGCAACTGTCTGTGAAAAGAGGAATAATAATAGAAAAATGCAGCGTTTCATTAGTTTGCAAAGGCATGTGGTTTTGTTTTTGAGTGAGTGTGATGTTATACAGGAATTAATGGAAACTCTACAGTTTTGCATGATGTCCTGCATGTATCTATACAACAAAATTAGATGTTTGAGTCAGCCTATAAAGTAATCGCACAGCCTATATGTGCGCTTGTAATAATTGATGTTACCTAGTTAAATATAATTTCACGAGTTCACACTCACAGATATTTGACTGAATAGAATATGCGTATTTGGCGTGCTGTCCGGGTAGAGGGCTCTGAGCTCATTCTCCTTATCAGGATAGAGAGAGATAGGGTCCGAGCACAGTGTCTAGCCTGGCCCCAGAACGCTCCCCCCTTAGATTTAAGTAGGTATCAGGTTTAATAGTGTGGAGTTGGGGTGGTGGAGGGATGCTGAAGTCAAGAGAAAACAGAGGTGTGACATGTTTGACTATTTATAGGGGTTTGGTCTTGAGCTGATTGGATATTAGAATGATTGTCTGTGATGAATTAGCCTCATCAAAGACTGATCGTGTTCCTTTGTTTATATAACATCACATAGCGTGGCATTTGAAGATCAGAATCATATCTGAGCAGAGACACAGTCATGTGCTCAAATGTAAATGGATTTTTCTGGAATCAGATATTCAGTTAGAAAAACATATGAAGTAATGAGTGTAAACAGGCCCTACAGTATGACTCTGTAGGATTGAGCACCGCTGTGAATGTTTGGAGGTGTTTTGGCAACCCTGAGTACATCCTTCCAAGTCCCGTCCCCTTTTTTACCGCTCTTCATTTCCTGTTAGATTAGCATAAAAGGCTTAATAATGCCAAACATGTGAAAAATACTTTGTTTTAAAACAACCTCAGCGAATTTAAAATTAGAACGGGTGTAATGTGACCTAACAATAGAGATTGTCTGGGTGTACATTACCTCAGTTCTCATGCAATATTCAGGTTTCCTCTTGTGCACCAAAACACACACAGTTACTGAGCTCAGAGTCTCTTTAAAGGAACAGTTCACCCCAAAAATGAACATATACTGTCTATTTACTCTCTTTCAAAAACATTTATGAGTTTCTTTATTCTGTTGAACTGAAAGTCTTCAGAATAAAGCTGAAAGCCGGTAACAATTGACTTACATAGTAGAAAAAACAAATGATAGTCAATGGTTACCGGTTTCCAGCATTCTTCAAAATGTCTTCTTTTGTGTTCAGCAGAATAAAGAAACTCCTGAAGGTTTGAAACTAGTGACTAAATGATTAAAGAATTGTCATTTTAGGGTGAACTATCCCTTTAATGCTTCTTCTATCCACTATCCTAAAGACTTTGCCAGTCAAATTTTGCAAACTCAACAGTGACTTTAGATACTGAGTAGATATCAAATCTTCAGCTACTGCAGGGTTAATACTTATATTTAGCCTTCAGGCATTTCTCAGATAATCATTATCCAGAAAGAAGAAAACCTTTCGAGCTCCTCAGCTGTACTCGCTTTGCATATTGGCTCTTAAATGTGCACAAGCTTGATCATGCATTAGAGAAGTATGTTCCTCTGGGACACGACTACTGCAGAGTTTCATAATTCACAAATATTCACTGATCTGTCAGATGTTCATCAGTTGAGAGTTTTCAGTCACGTGAGCTGTGCGGAGGCCTGGCGGGCAAATAAACAATGAGCCGTAATGGTGGATACACTAAGATTTACATAGCAATGCATCACAATACACTCATATTTACATCTGTTTCAAGCTATGAATATTTGATCATCAATAGAACGTATCAGAGATCAGAGATCTGTACATTGCAATTCATATTCATCTGTTTTCAGTCATTTAAATCCCCTCATGTCCCTGTCAGAGCTACAATTCAGAGATGTTTACATTGATCTTGTGGATATTCCTCTGCTTCTGTATTCGCTGGCAGTTTCTGTTTTCTTTAGATTCATATTTGCTGGTAGGGAAAATCTATTTGTTCACTTCTGCTGTTTATACTTTGTCTTAATTTATACTTTAATTGCACTTATTCTGTAGATTAGAATAGAAGCTGTGTAAAAGCACTGACAGTTAAAGGTGCCGTAGATTGTTATGGGTCAATGATGCTAACATTAGGCACAAAATCCATCAATTTCATCTTTCTTTCTGATATTTCTGAGAGGGAATTCTGCAGAGGCACTGCCCAGGCATGTCTCGTATCAGTTAGTGATGCTATATTTTATTACTACGCAACAATTACTCAATTTTTTGCTAAAATACTGAATTACTAAACCCTTGACTTGTTTTGTCCACCAGGGGGGGTTCACTAATGCTGTACCGTCTTGTGAAAGCTATCAATACAGACTTTCTTACAAACCTTCATATTTCTATAAACACACTGTGCATTTCTGAGTGTGCCTCACACTTGTGAGTGGGCTTGTCAAACCATCTGTAGAAAGCACACTCATTCATCTCTGACACTAACCATAACTCACACTTGCACCAGTTCTCTGAGTGTGCCTCAAACAGGTGAGTGGGCTTGACAAACCAACTGTAGGAACACACTTCTCTCCATATGCACCAGACACTTTACTTAAACTCCAACTTACAAGGACTCAATAAGGAAAACAGTGTTTACCTGTGAATATGCCACACAAATCATGCTGCACTAGATGTTCTCTTAACTTTAAATACCTCTTTTGCACAATATATATTGCACAATATTGTTCTGTCTTAGAGTTTTTGTCTTGGTTATAGTCCAAATATTTAGAAATTCTTAAATCAAGAAGCATTACAAGCAAATAATGGTCTTTTTTACTGAAATATTAAGTCAAAATGAAGTGTTTTTTCACTTGAACCAAGCAAAATAATCAGCCAATGGGGTAAGTGAAATAATCTTATGTCAAAACGACAAGCAAGATTATTTTTCTTAGCCCATTGGCAGATAATTATTCCACCACAGCGCAGTGACAGTGTTCTCATATATCCTCTATAAAATGAACACAGCAGCTCTGTCGTTCTCCTGCTCCATGTTGACAGACTTTAATGATGTCCGCTTATCACTGTTTAATCCTCATTCAGCTTTCGATTAAAATTCAATATACAAATATATGCAAAGAATAATATCTTTGGCATTTAGATTTCTCCCTTAATGACACGTGTGCATCTGTCTTCCAGTTCTGCAATGGTGTCTTTAAATAAAAAGCATCGAATATAATAACAGGTTTCAGTGATATTCATGAAGCAAATTTACTATCGTTTAATAACACCAAAATGAGCATTGACTGAAACTATAATTACTCTTAATTGCATGTAGTTTCACCAATGCTCATTTTGGTGTTATTAAAAAATGCAGTTTTAAATTACATCCACTCTGAGCCAGAGCTCTCCCTATGCAATGTTTTTGTGTGTGCGTCTAAAAAAAACATGCGCATACACATGAATCTACTGAAACTGAAGTAAATGTAGTTTATTTATCATTCATTCATGTTCTTTTCGGCTTAGTCCCTTTATTAATCAGGGATCGCCACAGTGGAATGAACCGCCAACTAATCCAGCACGTTTTACGCAGCGGATGCCCTTCCAGCCACAACCCAACACTGTGAATCATCCATACACACTTGCATTCACACACATACACTATGGCCAATTTAGCTTGTTCAGTTCTCCGCCAACATGGGGAGAACATGCAAACTCCACACAAATGCCTGACCCAGCTGAGACTCGAGCCAGTGACCTTCTTGCTTTAAGATAATCATTCTACTCATTATGTGGTGCTGTAAATCTCCCTCAGACAGGAGTAAAATGAAGATGATGACTTGGAGCATGCAAATAAACCTGTAGAAACCGTACATGACGGATGTTTTTTAGTAAAGTGTCCAGAAATATAAATGTACTCACTATTTAATCTCCTTCAAGTGGTTCAAAACATTTATGAGTATCTTTATATATTCTTTCATTCCTCCATTAACCCGGGGTCGCCACAGGGGAACGAACCGCCAACTTATCCAGCAAATGTTTTATGCAGCGAAAGTCCTTCCAGCTGCAACTCATCACTGGGAAACACCCATACACTACGGACAATTTAGTTTACCCAATTCACCCGTACTGCATGTATTTGGATTGTGGGGAAAACCGGAGCACCCGGAGGAAACCGTTCTCCCACATGCAAACTCCACAGTAACACCAACTGACCCAGCCAAGGCTCGAACTAGTGATCTTCTTGCTGTAAGGTGACAGCGCTACCCACTGCACCACCACATCACAGCCTATCTTTAATTAAGATACCTTGAATAAAGCTGAAAGCCGGTAACCATTGACTTACATAGTAGGAAAAACATTGGAAATCAGAGGTTACCGGTTATATCATTCTTCAAATTATCTTCCTTTGTGTTCAGCAGAATAAACTAACTCAAAAAGGTTTGAAACTAGTGAGTAAATGATTGAAGAATCATCATTTTAGGGTGAACTATCTCTTTAATGCTGCTTCTCTCCACTATCCTAAAGAGTTTGCTAGTCAAATTCTTCAAGTTCAGTTTTGGGTGAACTGTCCCTAAATTAAAATTTCAGTTTAATTTTTATTTATTCCCTTTTAATGCATTCTAAGAGTTTATTATTTAAGACAGTGTTGCATTCAAAAACAGCTTGCTTTTTTATCAAATGAACAGAAGTGTTTTATAATGGAGCAGGTCTGTGATGAGTGAAACAGGTCGTGAGGGAGAGGCTGATGGAATGTGACGCTGTTTATTATCTTCGTCGTCTCTGATTAACGTTGATAATTTGCTTAGACTGTCTATGTGTCGAGTCCTGCACAGACACACCCTGCTCTTTAAGGTAGCAGTGGATTCTGTTTATGTGCCAGCTGGAACTGACATTGGGAAAACAATTATCCCACTGTCATTCTTCATGCATGTCAACTCACCACAGGCTGTAAAAATATCTCTAAATGAGCAGTTTTCCATATTTAATAAATATTGGCAGATTAATTTTGCTTGTTTTAATTGAAAAGTCTCTTCATTTTGACTCATTATTTCTGAAAATATTATTTTGCTTGTCTAGTTTTAGATGTTTGGACTAGAAACAAGACGGTAAGGAAAGCCTTTTTTGCAGCACACAGATGCAACTGTTTATTTTCACTGTGCACATCAGTAATGCTCTGCCTTTATGCAGGATGTATGTTAACTGTGTGTTTATATAGTTTGCTTTATAGCTCTATCTGCATTATGTAACGCCAGTATTTGCCTTCTGATCAAGAGCATCCCCTTATGCAAACAGAGGAATTTGACTTGACTCTTGTGTAAAGTCGTCACTCTTCAACTCGCTGTGCCTCAATGCAAAGCCAAGCCGTGTCAGTCTGTGCAGAAAAGATCATTTCATCACCTCCTACATGCTGAGATATGCAGGATTTTCAACATACTATTGTTTCTATGAAATGTGGAAACTTCACATTCTTACATGCCAGAAAGCTCATGACCTCTTGATTTATTTTTCAAAAGCTTAGCTTAAAATCTGCTTCAATATAGATGTATAATTATCAGAAATATGATGGAAGTTGCAACAAAGGTTATTTTAACAGGTATAATAACCCCAAAAATATGTGTATTGCTTTATAAAGACAAAATGTAAAATAATGAATTATAATAAAAATCTATATTAAATTCAATAGATAACACTTATTAGTAATATTAGTACTGTAGCTCATATTGATAATTGAGTATGTTAGATAATGCATCATATCAGCAGTGAGAAATCATTGCACTTTATTTTCAGTTTTGATGTTAATGTTTGATAAAATACAGCTGAATTATATTAGTTATTAACTCAATTTATAAAACTATTAAAACTATATATAATAGTTGTATTTTCATCATAAGTTTACTGTAGTTTAATTAGCTAATGTAAACAAATAAAACCTGTGTTGTTGAACAATATTTCTCTGAATAGTCAGAGTAGGACAGATTAGTGACAGATACAGACTGTATGGAAAAATACTACAGTAATGTACAGGAAATAAACACTGTAGTGCTTTTGAAACAGACCATAGTAAAGAATTGAATTAATCTTTTGTGGTGATTCTACAGTTGCTTTGGTAACACAATATCTGTAATAAGTAATCTATTGTGGTGATTCTACAGTTGCTATAGTAACACAGTAGCGAATGTAATTAATCTGTTGTGGAGATTCTACAGTTGCTATGGTAACACAGCATCTATAGTAATTAATCTGTCATGGTGATTCTACAGTTGCTATGGTAACAGCATCGATAGTAATTAATCTGTCGTGGTGATTCTACAGTTGCTATGGGAACACAGCATCTATAGTAATTAATCTGTCATGGTGATTCTACAGTTGCTATGGTAACACAGCATCTATAGTAATTAATTTGTTGTGGTGATTCTACAGTTGCTATGGTAATACAACATTTATAGTAATTAATCTGTCATGGTGATTTTACAGTTGCTATGGTAACACAACAACTATAGTAAGTAATTTATCTCTTGTGGTGATTCTACAGTTGCTATGGTAACACAACAACTATAGTAGTTGATCTGTTTTGGTGATTCTACAGTTGCTATGGTAACACAATATCTATAGTAATTAATCTGTCGTGGTGATCCTACAGTTGCTATGGTAACACTGTCTATAGTAATTTATCTCTTGTGGTGATTCTACAGTTGCTATGGTAACACAGCATTCATAGTAATTAATCTGTCATGGTGATTTGGGAACACAACAACTACAGTAATATAAACAAATGACCCAATACTGTAGTTTCTACCAACTATAAAGTATATTACACTACATCACAGTTTACTGTAGTAAAAATAATGTGTACTACAGTGTTTTTGTTTCAAGATTAAAGAATTTTTGAATGCAACACCAATCATCAATATCAGTTCCAAAACAGTGGACCAATGAGAATAACTGGGAAGCGGGACATGGCTTGCATCTGTTTACAGTTGCAGGAGGAATTTATTTGTTTATTTTTGAAAGTATTTATTTATTTAGCTCAAGCGCATCAAATGAAATGTGTCTTGAAGGGGGCGGGGCATGTCAGACACTAGAGAGCATGTGATTGGTCAGAAGATTTAATGAGAAACTGAATTATGAGGTGACTTAAATAAATTATTGATCTATTTAGGCAGAAGAGACTAACTACAAGCTTTACATGTTTATATCAGGTTTATATTGTCTAAATGTGAATTTTGTCACTGTTTCGCTGCACACTAACATGTAAATATCCTAAAAACTAACAATACTGATGCTAACATCTAAACAACTTGATTTTAATTTCATGGGACCTTTAAAGGCACTCTTGAAGTTGGATTAATAAATAGTTCTTCTCTGTATTTTGAAGAGCTCATCATAATATCATGCATGATCATTATTCTCTAGATATATTGATTATCAGCAGCACGTGTTTACAGCAGACCCCAACATTAGAAAAAATTATTATTATTATTATTATTATTATTATTATTATTATTATTATTATTATTATTATATCATATTTTCATGAAGGCTTTCGTGTACATACGTGTACATATAAGGCTTTTGTGTACATATGTCTGTAGGCTACTTTCTCCTCTTGTCATAATCGTGTTTTATTTCACTGATCCAGTAGTGCAAACATGCTCTGAATCATGTAAACAATTATAATGTTGTCTTAAGATATACTGTGAGTCGCTCTTGTGTTGACTTCTATATATATATATATATATATATATATATATATATATTTATCTAAGTGTTTCTTTTCTTTCTTTAGCTGACGAAAGAGAAGGAGCACGGCAAGCTGAATCCTCGACCGGGAAAGGTGAGAAAATCCACTCGAGCTTTATTATCCCTAATAAATGAATATCCTAAAAATGCCTTCCAGGGGCACATGTTTGAACAGACACAGATTATGAAGAGATGAGATTCTCCTCAGATGATCTGATGGCTTTAAAAACTACATGCTTTTGAGGGTGTGACAGAAGAGTGCGCAAGCTTTGGGATAAGCTACTTCTCATTTACATACCATTCTGCTGCTTAGTTACGGCACCTGTCAATCATCTTGACACATCATCCACATTTCCATCCTATTTAATTATCTATAATATTAGATTCAGCAGCAGCAGCAGGATAATCTAACATTCACCAGTCTGTCATGCAGAGAAATCTCCTCAGGTGTTTAGATAACTCTACATTCAGATGTTAATGATCTCACACGCGTTTATAGAAGTTCAGCTTGTTGTTGCAGATCAAATATAACACAGGAGACATGAGGTAAATAATTTCCAGTTGGCTAATTATTCATTAATAATCCTTCAAACATTTTACTGGAGCCTTTTTACTTGACGGCTGGTTTCACATGTCAGCCATGTTTGTAGTTTGTTTACACTTTTACCTGAATTTGTAGTCCTAATTGAATTCATTGTATTGTGAGTAATATTAGCAGTTAGAGTACTGATTCTCCTACACATTTCTACCAGAAAGACTAGATCATCCAGGTACTTTTGGCTTACTCTTTTCCACATAATACAGTTTTGGACACACTTATTTCATTTTTGAATATTATTTAGGACGGATAGTATGTGAATTGGGACACAGCACTAGATAAACCTCCAGATAAACAGTCTTGATTGGGAACACAAAATATATCTCAAGTTATCTCCATAAATGAATGTGTATTTAGGAACATTTTGTCTTAAAAATTCTTAAATCAAGAAGTAATAGTAAATAAAATGTGTTGTTTTCAGACAGTAGCCGCGTTTCCACTATCGCGCCTAAAGCGAGCGAGCCAGGGCGAGCCAAGGCCAGTCGCGTTTCCACTATCACTTCCGGGGCGTAATCGGGCCAAAGCGGGGCTTCCTTGGGGCCAGCGTCTGGCCTTTTTCGGCCCGCCGAATACCTTGGGCCAAGGAGGGCCAACTGGGGCTTCGGAGCGGGTATACGTACAAAGGCAGAGTTTTCCTGTCAGGTAAAGAGGAGACAAGATGCTTTCTTCCCTTACATTTGTTTTGCTATCGCGCTTGATCAACTCACTAAGAAGAAGAAAAAATGGATAGCAGACAGTACTGGTCAGTTGAGGACACCAGGGCTCTTCTGAACATTTGGGCATCAAAATGCCGCCGAACTCGAATGTCCTTATCCAGGGATCGCTGTCTGGCCTCACACCAACAGACCACAAACAGTAAAAAAGCAATCGCTTCGGTGTTCTCCATCTTCCAGCTCTCGTAGTGATGCCAGGTTGTGTTTGTGGTTATAATTTGAGTTTTTTGTTCCCGCTGAAGTGGGCGGGTTGTGTGACGGGTTGTGTGACGTTTGATTCGGGGGACGTTCTGGGGGCGGTGTTTGCATGACGCGCTGCGAGCAACTAGCCCGACAGTGGAAATGCGGCTAATAATGAATAATCTGGTGTCAAACTGAAAACTAGATCATTCCACTTCCCCCATTGTCAGATTATTTTGCTTGTTTTATTTAGAAACTCATTTAATTTTGACTCATTATTTCTGAAAAAACATAATATTTAGTGCTCGTCTAGAAAATGCTGCTCGATTTCAGAATTTTGAGATGTTTGGACGTGAAACAGGACACAGACTCTGAGTAATAGAAGCGGTTTGTTGCAGTGTGTAAGAGTGTTTGAGAAGCAGCTGGATGAACACCGGAGGACTGACCCCAGATCAGCTCAGATACTGAGCAGTGGGGCTTTGTGGTAAATATTTGCTGTGTTTTTCTGTCAGATAATCATCTACAATAAGCCTGGATTCAGCGGCGAGCGGATCGAGGTGCGTGGAGACGTTGTGGACGCCACGCCATGGGAGTTTACTGACACTATATCAATACGAGTTATTAGAGGAGGGTGAGTGGACTTATACACACTGATGCGCACGCACTATAACATAAAGACACACAAACACTAACACTCACTGATGCACACACACAATAATATAAACACACACACACACTGATGCACACGCTAACACAAAATCACACCCATTGATGCACATATCAAATATTAAAGGCTTGGACATTGAAATTGTGGACACACATAAATATTTAGGGGTTGTTATTGACAATATGTTGACACTTCAACCCAACACTCAGGCTGTCCATAAAAAAAGTATAACAAAGATAGTTTTTTCGGGGGAAACTGAGATGGTTTCAGGTTTGCATCTCTATGATCACATTGTTTTATAAACAATTTATTGAATCTGTTTTATCTTTCTGCATTGTAGCTTAACCAAACTGGTCCAACAGTAATTTACCATACAAGTGTTTTAAAGAGAGCTCAGGGTACCCTATGCACCCCGGATCACCCGGTGTACTCTGTGTTTCAACTGCTGCCATCAGGACGTCATTTTAGAGTTTCTGTTTGCAGGATGAATAGAGTCAGAAATTCTTTTATAATGGTGGTCATTAAATGAGTCCAGGTGGGAGGGAGATGCACCTTCAATATGATGTATTGGATGTTGTGGGGTAATATTTTATTAATGTGTACATGGAACTTCGCCTGTGTTACGGCACCTTGCTGCAATTTTAGTTTCCCTAAAGAGCACAATAAAGTTGAGTCTGAGTCTGATACACACACGAACACACAATGATCCACACACTGATGCGCACGCACACACTGATGACCCGCACACACACACTCTCATGCGAACATACAGACACACACACACTCTTACTTTAACACAACCGATGCACACACACAAACACACACACTGATGTGCACACACAAACACACATGTTAGTATCAAAAAGCATCTTCAGTTTATTGAAATTATATAGTATTAACATAATTAAGCTTTTAGACTCGGACTCAACTTTATTGTGCCCTTTAGGGAAACTAAAATTGCAGCAAGGTGCCAAAACACAGGTGAAGTTTCGTGCACATGTTACCAAAGTTCACCATTATAAAAGAATTTCTTAATCTCTTTGTCCTGCATATAGGAAATGTAAAGAAGTGTCCTGATGGCAGCAGCTGAGGGGTGCATAAGATACCCTGAGCTCTCTTTAAGACATAATTATGGTAAATTACCATTGGACCATCTTGGTTAAAACCGATGATCTTGCCTGCCACTTTCACAAGCCTACTCGACCTGTTCTTATTTGACAGACTCAGATTGGACCGTACAAAGCTACAGTGCAGAAAGATAAAACAGATTCAATAAATTGTTTATAAACCGTGTCATCACAGAGAAACGAAAAGTTTCCTCAGAAAAAACTTTTATTATTTATTATTATTATTTATTATCTTTTATTATACATATGACAAATTTTATCCCTGTTAAAATTAAAACATGGAATAATTATTACGTTATTATTATTATTTTTATTATGGTTATTGTTGTTGTTGTTATTTTTGTTATTGTTATTATTATTATTATTATTGTTGATATTATTGCCATTATTATTATTATTATTTATTATCTTTTATTATACATTTGTCAAGTTTTATTCCTGTTAATTTTAATATAATTATGTAATCATTCCTTAACAATAACATTATTAATATTATTATTATTGTTGTTGTTGTTGTTATTATGTTATTAATATTATTATTTTTTTGTTTTGGTTTGTTTTTTTATTACTGTACACATGTCATGTTTGACTTTATAATTCAGACTTTAATGTTATTTTTTACTTCAATTTCCTTCTGTTTTTGAAACTATCATCAGTAAGGCCAGACGGAATCTGTGGACGTTTTTAGCTATTTCTGCGGAGAATTTTGGTAAAAATCTGTGAATTTCTGCAGAATTATTTTGGGAGTATCATAACTAAAACCTTTATATCTGAAATAAACAATAATCTCTTTTTAACTTTTATTTAATATTTACAATGCAAATCCAAATAGATTCAATTTATTTGATAAACAAAGCAATTCTCTCATATAATATCTCTACTAAAATCAGAAAATATTACTGTACAAACTATATAGTGAGTAAATCATATAAATATTAGTCAATAATAATACTGTAATTAATTTAAAAACTGAATAAATATAGATTTACACATTTACTCAAGTAAATAAACAGAATTAATGATGGGCTAAATATCTGTGGAATTCTGTGTGCGCAGATTCCCTGTGGGCCTAATCATCAGTGATTCTGTCCATGTTTTTAATATGATGGATCTCAGTGAAGCGTAAAACATGAAGTGACTCAAAGCTGTAAATTCACAAGAACTTCAGTATTAATGTGGCGTTAATAATGTGAAGAAAATCACATTCCTCATCCGTCTTAACCTGCAGACTCTCCCTGCCTCGCAGCAACATCATTTAATATCATTAACAGCAGAAACACACAGTAAAATACACACACACACTCACACACACGCTTTTTCTGACTGAACACACACTATATATATTTTTTGCTCATTATACCAGTTAAAACTGTGATAAAATGCAGAGTTTTCAGCATCATTGCTCCAGTCTTCAGTCACCCTAATAGGATTTCTGTTATTGATGTCTTTTGGATTCTTATATTGTTATTAGAAATACAATTGTGATCACTTTTGGTTGTTTGATCCATCTTTGCTGTATTAACATAATTTTTTCATTTAAAAAAAAGTCCAGTTAATGAGTTAGGCTGGATCAAATATTCTGATTGCGATTAAATTTCTGATGCTTTTATTATGATATACAGTATTATCACCATATTGACTGGGATTATCACCATGTTGACTGATATGACATATTGATTGATACTGAGAAAGTTTTAATGTGCATAATAAGCAAAAAAAAGGTTATATATATATATATATATATATATATATATATATATATATATATATATATATGTATATATATATATATATATATATATATATATATATATATGTATGTATATGTATATGTTTATATATGTATATGTTTATATATGTATATGTTTATATATGTATATGTGTGTGTTTGTGTGTGTGTGTTTATATATGTGTGTGTATATATATATGTGTGTGTGTGTGTATATATGTGTGTGTGTGTGTATATATGTATATATATATTTACATACAAGTTGAAGTCAGAATTATTAGCCCCTTTGATATTTTTTTATTCTTTATTAAATATTTCCCAAATGATGTTGAACAGATTCAGGAAATGTTCACAGTATGTCTGATAATATTTTTTCTTCTGGAGAAAGTCTTATTTGCTTTATTTCGGCTAGAATAAAAGCAGTTTTTAATTTTTTAAACACCATTTTAAGGTCAATATTATTAGCCCCTTTATATAAATATAAATAATTAAAAAATACTAATATTTAATAATATCTTTATCATTTAATCTTAATAAATAATGAAATCATGCGATGTATTGCAGATTGATGATATCGATGCTCGAACGATATATTGTTCAGCCCTCTGTAATGATGTTGTGTTCAGCTTTATTCTGCTCCTCATGATGTTTTCTCCTCCACAGTTGGGTGTTTTATGAGAAGCCAGATTTTAAAGGGGAGAAGATCGCTCTGGATGAGGGGGAGATGGAGCTGACGGACCCTTTCAGACCAGCGGAAGAAGAAGAAGAGGCTGACCTGCAGAATGGAGGAGAGAGGTGAAGTCTAGAGGGGATACAGCTGTGGATACCCGCATCAGTGTAGCAGCATTATGTTAATAAAATGCAATTAATGGGTACTTTAATAAATAATATGAATGTCTTTCAATCAACAGCTATGGAGAGATGGTGAATGATGGAGAAGAGCAGCAGAAAAACAAACCACACAGGAAGAGGAAGTTCAGCATCGGCTCCATCCGGCGAGCAGTGCGGGTACCACAAACTCATGCTTTTAGAGATAAACAAACAGAAAATATTCAATATAAACAACTGTGTTCATGAGAAATACATAACAATAATAATATAATAAGATAAAAGTTACAAATAGACCTGTGTGTTTATGACAACATGTAAACAAATAGAAATAATAACTTTCAAATAAGCTTTCAAAGCTCATACCTAAAAGAATAAGGTCAATAAATAAGATTTAAAGTTCATTCCATTAAATCTTTTAGCTCTTACAGATGGATGTGAATGATGTTTGGCTGCATTGAAATGAACGGTTGTGTTGCGCCACCTTGTGTCTAAAAGCAGAACTGCAGCAATATTTGAGGAGCTCATTTGCATATTAACATAATGCTTTCGCTCCTGCTCCAGGATTACAGCGTTCCTGAAATCAGCCTCTTCCCTGAGGAAAATGCAGAAGGAAAGAAGGTGACATTCAGAGACACATCAGACGACGCCAGAATATTTGGCTTCCCCATCAAAGCAAACTCCATCATCATCAATGCTGGACTGTAAGAGTTTATTTCTGCACATGCTCATATTTACAGACGAATATTAGCATGCACATGCAGATCAGAGTAAAATGATGTATGATAGTGCTGTCAAAAATAGTGCGTTAACACATGCCATTCATTTGAAATATTTAACGCCTTAAAATTAACGCAGTTGCAGTTTTTTTCTGTTGTGGCCGACGTGTGTTTAACATGCAAAGAAATATGGAAAAGACCAAGGGAGCACTTTTCAGGCAAGTTTCAGTATAAAGAGAGTTCCATCTAATTTCGGGTGTTTCGTTTTTAACGTTCGCCTTGTGTTTTAATGGAGTTTGATACCGCATGGCGAACGGAAAGAAAAACCTCAGACTCGGTGGTTTTTTAAGGTAATCAAAAATCGCTGCTTACATGGTAAACTCTTTATAAGAGTATTATCTTAAGCATATTAAAATCAGAGTATTGGTGCCCATGTAAATGTACTCAGAAAGTGCCAGATGAAGTCACGAGCTGTCAAAGACAGCGCATTCCTCTGCCTTTCAGGATGAGCCCTCCAATGTTTCAGCAAGTTTGATGTGTTTAAACGCAACTTTTGTAAAGCGTCTGCTTCGCGTTGTTGTGTCAGAATCCTTGTGAAATACAGCCATACTTTAGAATGCTTAGTTTAAGCAACGCGATCATGCGTGTTGAATCTGAAGGGAGTCGCTCTGGCTGCCCTGCGAGCGTTGTGTGTGTGTGTCTGTGTCTGTGTCTGTGTTTGTGTTGTGTCTGTGTGTGCGTGCACGTTTCTTTGCAACAAACCTGCCTAAACCTGCCTAAACGTCGTTGTCCGCAGACATTAAATCAAAAAGTTAGGAATTGCCATGAGATTGCGTTGCACTCTCAGCTCACATCATTCAAAAGAAAAGGTCCACATAGTCCCCCGATAATGTCAACAGACTGGACTGTTTTAGCAACTGGCTGAATGTAAAGGAGGACTAAGCTAAATTAAAGCTAAGTTTCTACTTTATAATTAATGTTCTCAACTCACAGCAAAACAACTTTACAATGAGTACAATCATTTGTATTCAATACTTTATTCTTATTATAATTTTCTATTTTCCATATCTGTAATGCCTGTAAATCATTTTTTCTTTATTGGCATTGAGTGTTTTGAAACTCAAATGGCATTATCATGCCTGTGTTTTCATTTCTGTCATAAATATGACAGCCAGGATCTTGATGTTTTATTGTGGGTGTGTTGTTTACATGATGAAATCTGTGTTATAAGTTAAACTAAAATTCTTATAAACAATTATATTTGGAATTTAAATAGTTTTTGTCTTGCGTTTACATTAATTTTACATTTGAATAGGCAAAATTACAAGTTTCAGGCTTTTAAATGTGATTAATCACGATTTAATAAAAGAAGTGTGATTAATTAGTTACTTTTTTTAATCGATTGACAGCAGTAGTCTATGAAAGTATCAAAGCAAAAAATTATTAATTAAAATTATTATTTTATTATTATATTTCTTCTTAAAATGCCTGTGAGCATGATGTAGTGTCATTTTATTATTGTAGTTTTATTTTGTTATTTTAAATTTCAAAGACAGTTATAATAATATAAATGCATAATGTATATCATTTATAATCAAATAAATACTAATGTAATAATTACTGATAATTTGGTCAAAATAATAATAATAATAACTGATCGTTTTACAGAAGCAATAATGTTTAGTGTTAATTTAATAATAATAATTACTAATATAGTTTAATCATAATTATTAATAATTCTATAATTACTCATAATTTAAATAATAATATTTGTGTTATTTTGATGATAATAATAATTACTCATACTTTAATAATACTTTTTGATGATAATAATTACTGATCATTTAAACAATAATAATTACCCATAACTTCATAATAATTATTACTCATAATTTAAGTAATAATAATCACCCATAAATTCATAATAATAATAACAATAACTGATCATTTTATAATGCTAATATTAATAACTGATCATTTCACAGAAATATTAACATTTAGTGATAATTTAATAATAATAATAATAATAATAATAATAAGTATTATAATACTCGCTGATAATTTAAATACATTTAAATAATAATAATTGCTGATAACTTAATATAATAATAATAATAGTAATAATTATCAATAATCTAATAATAATAATCACTATTATTGTTGCATTAAAATTTATTTGCATATTTAAAAAATCTGAATAATTATAATGACTTTAGCAATAATAATAAATATTAATAACAATATAAATATAAATAAATATTAATAGTAATAAATAATATTAATAGCTGAATTTCTTGTGCTGCTTTTATTTGTTTTGACTATTTAATTAGAAAATACTCATGCATTCTCATGGATTGTGGCTTTAAAGTTTCACCATGTGTGTGTGTGTGTGTGTGTGTGTGTGTGTGTGTGTGTCGTGCTGCAGGTGGCTGGTGTTTGCTGAACCCTTTTTCCAGGGTGTCCCGCGGGTCCTGGAAGTGGGTGGATTCCCCAGCCCGTCCGCCTGGGGTGTCACACACCCGTATGTGGGCTCGCTGCACCCGCTGAAAATAGTACGCATCTCTTTATCAATTATTACTGCATATCAGTGAACTAATGAGGATTATTAATCTGCATACTGGACATTATTCATGTGTTTCCATAGGGGGAGCCCAGAGTAGAAAACCTGTATGAGCCCAAAGTGAGTGTTCATCACTGTGTTACACTGAGCTGGTGTTTATTTAGAAAAACAAACTGGATTTACATGTGTGTGTGTGTGTGTGTCAGCTGGTGCTGTACGAGAAGCCTTATTTCACAGGTAAAAGCCGAGAGATTTACAGCAGCATGAGGGACTTTCTGTCACGAGCGGACAAACAGCAGACGCTCTTCATGTTCAGCGCAGGATCCCTTAAAGTCACTGGAGGATGGTGAGAGAGAGAGTGTGTGTGTGTGTGCGTGCGTGCGTGCGTGCTTGCGTGTGTGTTTGCATGCAGGTGCCTTTTCTGGAGTTTGTGTGCATGTGCGTGCATGCATGCGTCCGTGCGTGCGTGTGTGTATTTTTGTATCTATTGTGTGCGTCTGTTTTAGGAGTGTGTGTGCGCGCATGTGTGTGTGCGCATGTGTGTGTTTGCATGCAGGTGCCTTTTTTTGGAGTTTGTGTGTGTGTGTGTGTGTGTATTTATGCATCTGGTGTGTGCATCTGTGTGCGTGTGTGTGTGTGTGT
The DNA here is from genome assembly GCF_903798145.1 of Danio aesculapii. NCBI lineage: Eukaryota > Metazoa > Chordata > Actinopteri > Cypriniformes > Danionidae > Danio > Danio aesculapii. The sequence goes on from NC_079453.1 coordinate 51,202,948, forward strand.
GTGTGTTTGCATGCTTAAACCACCTGCATGCACACGCACACACACACACACACACACACACACACTCCTAAAACAGATGCACACACCAGATTCTGGAGTTTGTGTATGTGTGCGTGTGTGCCTGTTTTAGGAGTGCGTGTGTGTGTGCATATGTGTTCATGTGTGTGTTTGCATGCATGTGCCTTTTCTAAAGTGTGTTTGTGTGTGTGTGTGTGTGTGTGTGTGTGTGTGTGTGTGTGTGTGTGTGTTTCTGGAGCTTCTGGGTGCCCACACTTTTTCTGGATCTGGTTTGTGTGTCTGTTTTGGAGCATGTGTGTGTCTGTGTGTGTGTGTGTGTGTAAGTGTGTGTATATATGTGTGCCCACACCCTTTATAGATCTGGTTTGTGTGTGTGCACACCTTTTCTGAATCTAGTGTGTGTGTGTGTCTATTTTAGGAATGTGTGTGTTTGCATGCATGTGCTTTTTCTGGAGTTGGTGTGTTTGTGTGTGTATCTGAAGCGTGTGTGTCGGTTTTTGTAGTGTGTGTGTGTGTTTGCGGGTGTTTCTGAAGCTTATGTGTGTGTCTGTTTTGGAGCGTGTGTGTGTGTGCGCGTGTGTGCGTGCGTGTGTGCGTGCGTGCGTGCGTGCGTGCGTGTAAATGTGTGTCCACACCCTTTATAAATCTGGATTTGGTGTCTGTGTGTTTCTGATATGTGTGTCCGCTGTTCCTCCAGTTGGGTGGGCTATGAGAAGGAGGGTTTCCGTGGTAACCAGTATCTGCTAGAGGAGGGGGAGTATCATGATTGGCGGGTGTGGGGCGGAGTCAACTCTGAGCTGCGCTCCGTCAGAGTCATCCAGTCGGTAAGAAACATCTACAGTCAGCACAACACACTCAGTTCAGCAGTCATAGGGGGCTACATTTCAAATCATCTGCCAGTTGAATAAATACACAGTCTGTTGATGTATGTTTGTTAAGACTGGACAGTGTTCAGCAACTATTCAAATATCTGCAATCTGAGAGAAAACTGCCAAAATTTCCAAATTGCATTTTTAGCAATACACATATTAAATCTTATTTAGTCATTTGTAATGTTTACAGTAGTAAATTTACTAAATATCTTCATGGACATGGTGTTTATTTTTTCATAAAATTATAATAATTTTGACTCAAATTTATTTTGGGCTATTTCTACAAATATACCCTTGCAACATACAACTGGCACTGTGCACCAGGGTCAAATGTATGTATATATAAATAAAGTATATATCTATTGCACATTTACATGTGTGTGTGCGTGTGCGTGTGTGTGTGTGTGTGTGTGTGTAGGATCTCTCAGAGCCGCAGCTGGTGCTGTATGCGATGCCGGAGCAGGAGTCTGAGCAGGACGAGGAGCGCACGTTTGATGTGTCGGAGGCGGTGGCGGATGTGGAGCTGTTCGGTTTCGGCATCAACACTCGCTCCATCCAAGTGCTGAGCGGAGCGTATGTTTCACACACCATTGCTGCTGTAGTGTGGAGTATGGCCCAGGACACACCAAACCCTCAACAAGCTAGTTCTGCAGACTCGCCAACATAAACAAAGCTAATGTACAGCCGCCGACTGATTCGAGAGTGTGTGTTCTGCGTGTGTATTTACTCTCCAGCAGGGGGCAGTATCTGTTTTCACAATCAACAAAGGGAAACCAGAAGACCAAATTGCTCATTGTACATGACAAAATGTAAACAAATGCCATACTATTATGAGCTATTCTACCCCCTTTTGACAAGATGTAAAATGCGTCTCTGCTGTGTCTAGAGTGTGTGTGTTTGAGTTTGAGCTGAGAATAGCACACAGGTAATGTCCTCTAACTCTCTGAAACTGACCCTTTCAGGCTTTGATCCTAATTGTGGCGGTGTTTTGGTGACTGTCACTTTAAATGCTAATGAGATTTTGCTCTTTGAGTAGAGGGCGGAGCTATAGACGGCTGTGCGTCAGCTTGGTGACAGATGTAAAACAGCAGTGTGTGTGTTGTCAGTGCTGGTCAGGTGTGCGTGTGTGCTTCAGTGTGAGTGTGTGCTTCATGCTTCTGTCAGTCTATTGAGACTCCTGTCGCTGTTCATTTGTGCTTCATCTAAAACATTTATTTATCACATGTAGCTAGCTGACAGTGTGATGGTTTGGTGTTTCCCGGCCCTAAATGTACAGTAGTGTGTATATCAGTGTGCAGTGCTGATGAATGCGCTCTTCTACAGGTGGGTGGCGTACTCTCATGTAGACTTCTCAGGGAACCAGTATGTGCTGGAGAAAGGCTTCTATAATAACTGTGGAGACTGGGGCTCTGGAGACAACCGCATCTGCTCCCTGCAGCCCATCCTCACGGTACACACACACCTCAACACTAGCTGCATTTTCATGCAAAGATGTGTATTCAATTTATGAACACAAAAAACTTTGCAAAATGCAAAAAATGCTTGTTTTAATCTCATTTCTAATCCAAATATCTAAAATGTCTTAAATCAAGAAGCGTTTTCTATGCAAGAAATAAATCTAGTCTTGTTTACAGAAATAATGAGTCAACATTAAGTGAGTTTTACATTAAACAGGCAAAATAATCTGATGTCAAAAGGAAAAATAACATTAATTACAGCATTGGCAGATTATTTAGCTTGTTTTAAGAAAGAAACTCTCTCATTTTAATTGAATTTATAATACAGCAGTGGTTGTGTGTTTCAGGCCCCCAGTGATGGACCCATCCTCAGAAATGAGGTGAGCATTTGACTACACTTGTGTGTTGGTAAAACTTAAGCTGAAGTCTCTTCTGTTCACCAAGACTGCGTTTGCTTGAGTAAAAATACAGTAAAGATTAAATTAAAAAGTATTGCTTGGCAAATATTAATCACATCTAAAATAAAAGCTTGTTTTATCATATATGTGTGTTTATTGTATGTGTATACACTCAGTGGCCACTTTATTAGGTACTAATATCGGGTTGGACTCCCTTTTACCTTCAGAACTGCCTTAATCCTTCGTGGCATACACTCAGGAATAAAGGTACGCGAGCTGTCACTGGGGTGGTACCTTTTCAAAACTTACCAACCCAGGCTCATTCTGAAAACGTACCTCCACGGACGTTTCTGGAGACCGTGAAATACGTCCCGGCGACACGTTTTTCTGCAGTTTTTGTTTTCGTGAATCCGCCAGAGGTCACCGTGTACGCTTTTTGAGGTCTCAAATTTCCCTCACAAGTGCCATTCGCGCCTAATATTCTCCCGTAAACCCAGCAGAGGCCGCTGTCGACTCACTTTTTGACAGACTTTCTGACTGACTGAGCAACTGATTGGCTGACCCGACCCTTCCCCTTCCCTAAACCCAACCAATTTTATCGATTGACCCTCCCACCCACTTCCCTAAACCCAACAAACACGTTTCAAAAGCAATCCAAAAAAAGTGTGTGTGTAAATGAGTGTGTATGGGTGTTTCCCAGTACTGGGTTGTGGCTGGAAACGTTTCGTAAAACACATGCGGGAATAGTTGACGGTTCATTCCGCTGTGGCGACCCCTGATTAATAAAGGGACTAAGCCGAAAAGAAAATGAATGAAAGAAGGGTGAATGATGATGTATTCAGTTGTATATTAATATGTCAGATATTTATGTCTGCTAACTCTCCTTTATAATGTGTGTCCTGCAGGTGCTGCTGTACTCAGAGCCTGATTTCCTCGGCTCGTGTCGGGTTTGTCATCATAACCAGGACGCTTTACCTGAGAGTCTGATGGTGAAGTCCTGCAGGGTGGTCGGAGGAAGGTTAGTGAGCGCACTGTTTACAATTGAGCATGCATTCAGACTGTGTGTGCTTATGATTACTGCTGCACAGCAGATCATTTCTATTGAGTCAAATCAAGACATTATATTCTTGCAGTATAAAACATTATCTTTGCTTGTAATTTGTTTAATGTTTTCTGGAGGATTCCCTCCTTTGCTGAAGTGTCCCATGCTATCTACATTTAATGAATTCTTTCCAAATAGAGCTGTCCAACCATCTAATGAAATTAAATTCAAATCATACAATATATTGCAGAAACTTTGTCAATGTCATTATTTTTCAATGATGTTGACCCCTAATTGTGATTGTAAACCTGTGTTTATTTCAGCTGGGTGCTGTACGGAGGAGAGAAGTTCAGCGGGAGCATGTATGTTTTATCAGAAGGAGATTATCCTAACCTGAGCAGCATGGGTTTACCAGCAGACAGCAGAGTCCGCTCTGTTAGAGCTGTTCCTGTGGTGGGTTCATATTCACTGTCTGTTTCTGGAAATAATATAAATGTGCTGGAGAAATGATGTGCTTTAACACTAGAACACTACAGCTAGCAGACTTAAAGACCATAGCTGTCATTCACTACACTCTACCCAGTGTCAGATTGAGTCATATTTACTGCATCTGATAATGAAGGAGAGGAGCTGGTTTGTGGAGAGGAGGAGCTGGTTAATGGAGAGGAGGAGCTTATTATAAAAGGAGGACCAGTTTAATGAAGAGGATGGGGTTGTTATGAAGGGGTGGAGCAGATTAATGAAGAGAAGGGACTGATTAGTGAACAGGAGTAAATTGTCAGTGAGGGAAAATGACTGATTAATGAAGGGGAGTGGCTTATGAAGGGGAGGAGCTGATTAATGAAGAGGAGGGGCTGATTAATGAATGGGAGGCTCTGATTAATGAATGGGAGGAGCTGATTAATGAAGTGGAGGGGATGAATAATAAAGGGGAGGGTCTGATTATGAAGAGTAGGGACTGATTAATGAAGGGGAGGGGCTGATTATAAAGGGTATGGACTGATCAATGAAGGGTAGGGACTCATTAATGGAGGGGAGGGGCTGAATATGAACTGTAGGGACTGATTAATTTTGGAAAGGGTCTGATTATGAAGGATAAGACTGATTAATGAAGGGGAGGGGCTGATTATAAAGGGTAGGGACTGATGAATGAAGGGGAGGGGCTGATTATAAAGGGTAGGGACTGATTAATGAAGGGGAGGGGCTGATTATAAACTGGAGGGACTGATTAATTTAGGGGAGGGGCTGATTATGAAGGGTAGGGACTGATTAATGAAGGGGAGGGGCTGGTTATGATTGTATGTTTTATGTTATGTTAATGATTAAGTTTTAAAGCTTCACCTTGATTGGACAAATAAATTGTCAGCGTTCCATTTCAGGATGAAGCTAGACTCATACATTACACAGTCGAGTGTAGAAGTGTACATTATGTGATCTGAGATGGCACTCTAGTGTTCACCTGTTATGCTTCTTCATCCTCCTGTAGTGTGTGTGTGTGTGCGTGTGTGTGCGTGTGCCGTCATTAACTGTGTGTGTGTGTGTGTGTGTGTTTTTCTGTCAGTCGTTCTGTGTGCCCTCTGTCTCTCTCTTCGGTCTGGAGTGTTTCGAGGGCCGTGAAGTCTCTATCGACACACAGATCTCCAGCATGCAGGAGGAGGGCTTCAACACTCAGTTCCTCTCCGTCAGGGTCAACACCGGATGGTCAGTCACACAGCTCGTACTTACACACTTATTTTTAGTATTTAAGAAAAGTATTAAGGCATTGTAAGTGAACAGTAATACATTACTTCGTTTTTTTTCAGCGGATAATTCCTTTAATCATAGTAACTCGTTTCTTTTATATCTAGTTACCCCAACACTGATTGCATTGCAGTAAATAGGAGTTCTATATTGATTTTGACTCAGTAGTAACCTAAATGGTTTAATAACAGAATATTTGTTATGGTTGCACTTGAACCTGTAATTATACTCAGCTTGAATGTAGAAATTTACCTTAGAGAAGGTGGTATAGACTATAAATGTACACTATTTTTACACTATTACTGTCTTTAGTCAAATAACAATGCTAAACTACTGCAGAAAAACAGCTTACAGCTTCATATTAGTGTATCGGCCTATGTTTGTATGATAACCACGTGACTTCTTTATTTATTTTTGGTATTGGCAAAGCATTTTAACCAGGGATAAAAATGAAATTTGAGATATAAATAATAAAAGTAATAAAAATACAAGTAATAAAACACACAATAAAGGATTTAACATTTAAATCAATTACTAAAAGCAGACAATATTTCTAATACTTATTACAATTATTATAATTCATTATTATAATCTTCTTTGGTTGTCCTCAGCTGGGTGTTGTGTGAGCACAGTAACTACAGGGGGCGCCAGTTCCTTCTGGAGCCCATCGAGATCACAAACTGGCTCAAATTCAGCTCCGTGTCCTGCATCGGCTCCCTGTATCCCGTCAGACAGGTAAATATCGCATGTTTAATTCTGTCTTTATATCCAGAGCCTACATATAACATTCTGCAACAGCTCCTGTTTAGACTAGGCATGCAACTGTGCACACTAATGCATTTAATAATAATAATGAAATAAATAATAGCAGAGCAAGTTAATGAAATGTATTTAATTGCATTTTAAATTAAATCAATATGCATTGTTATTACTATTATTATTTTTATTTATTATTATTATTTATTTATTTATTTATTATTTTTTTATTATTATTATTGTTGTTATTTATTTATTTATTTTTATTATTATTATTATTATTATTATTATTATTATTAAATGAAATCACATAATATTTTAAGATATTTAGTAATTATTATTACCATAAATGTTATTACTACACAACAATGAAACTACTGTATATTGTTGTTGTTGTTGTTGTTATTGTTTTATTTCCTTTAAATTGCTACACAATAGGAATTTTATTTCAGCGTTAGCCATAAATAAACGTTAATTTATCAATGAATCAATCATTTATTTATTTTGTTTTATTTATGTGGTGAGCGGTGCTTCTCAATTTAATCTTAATAAAAAATAAATTAAGTAAAATTTAAAGTAAAACTGAAAAAATGCAAATAACTGTCATTTTAATGTACGTTTAATTGTATGTTTATTAATGTTTTATTCATTTTATTATAAAAATGAAATTAACAAAATAAATAAATGAAACATTATTATTCAATTGTTCAATATTTAGAATATATTAATCTAAATGTAATAATAATAATTTTAATAATAATAATAATTATTATTATTATTATAATTAATGAACAAAATGGATTTGGATACAAATGTATGGATTTTTGTGCATTTTTACTGATTTAGATAAGTGTTTATTTAAGACCCAGATTTCACATGACTAATTATACATGTTGCATTAATCAGAGGTTCTCTCCTGATATCTTGGTTTGTTCACGTCTTTAATAATGCATTTATTACCTCTTCTTATCTGCTGTTTTTCTTCATTAATGTATTTAATGATGCATGTGTTTGCCCCCTGCAGAAGCAGAGGCCGTTTCGCATCAGGAATAAGCATACGGGGCACTGTGTCTCCGTGCAGGGCGGTGTGGAAGACATGAAAACAGGTCGAGTGCTGGTGTCTGAGCAGGTGGAGGGCATGAGTGATATCTGGTTCTATCAGGACGGACTCATCAAGAACAAGGTGTTTATGACAGAACACAGCTTATAACACATGGGCTGCGTCCCAAATCAACTACTACTGGAGTATGCACTACATTTGAATTTGACTCCTACATGACCATTAGAATGGTGTGCTCTATATAGTATGAATGGAATTCTGATGTTCTGCATCCACCTATTATCATGATCATGTGACCCACCAATTATCTGTTGTGTCGCTTCACTCCCATTCATGAATTCTCTCACGGTGCATTATGTGATAGTGTAGCGTCCATCAGATGCACACTTCAGAATCCCACTGGAAGTAGTAGATCATCCTGGTACTTCTCACATGATGTTTTTACAATGCTATGAATTCAGACACACTGCTCTGCTCACATATGTTCTGGATTTCAGACGCAGCCGTGGATTAAAGCTCTGTTAATTGCTGAATTTCCGCATGCCCTTGTAATCAATGTCTTAATTTTAGCTTAATTTATGATCTTCCGGAACTTTTCATCCTAAATTTTTTGGATCTGGACCCCTGCTGTAGCGTGTTATCATGAGTGTGTGTGTGTGTGTCTGTTCAGCTGGCGAGGAGCATGAGTCTGCAGGTTATGGGTAATGTGGAGTCTGCAGCGAAGGTAGTGTTGTGGACGGAGACGCGTGTGCCAGTGCAGACATGGAGCGCTCAGATGAGTGGAGCCATCGCCAGCCTCACCTTCCCTGGGATGGTGCTCGACATCAAAGGTCAGATGAAGTTTGCTCATTTATATAGGATAAAAAACAGACATGAAAACTAAACTATACCAACTCTTTTTTGCATCGATATTTACATTTAGATATAACTTGTTTCATGTGCATATTTATTATATCTAAAGATAATAATACATTTTATTCATAACGTGCTTTTCTAAGGCCCAAAGTGCTTACAAAACAGTAAAAAAAACAACAAAGCACAATAAAACAATAAAGAATACAGTAAAAACACAGTGAGAGTAAAAAAGATAACACAAATAGTAGCTTCTTAAAACAGTCCAAGGAACCAGCATTTCTAATGTTTGTGGGAAGAGCATACCCAAAGTGTGGGTGCACAGTAAGAGAATGCCCTACCTCCCATGATGCTGAGTTTACAACAAGGCTGAAGGCAGAATATAAATATACATATTCTTAAATGCATACATGCATGTGTGTATTTAAATATACATAATTAATATACCGAGTACACACATACTGTATATATTATGTCAAAGCTTTATTTTGTATTTGATTAATCTTTGCCCAGAACTAATATATATGTAAAGTTGAAGTCAGAATTATTAGCCCCCTGTTTATTTTCCCCCAATTTCTGTTTAACAGAGAGCAGATTTCTTCAGCACATTTCTAATCATAATAGTGTTAATAACTCATCTCTAATAACTGATTTATTTTCTCTTTGTCATGATGACAGTAAATAATATTAGACTAGATATTCTTCAAGACACTTCTATACAGCTTAAAGTCACATTTAAAGGCTTAACTAGGGTAATCAAGTTAACTAGGCAGGTTAGGGTAATTAGGCAAGTTATTGTATAATGATGGTTTGTTCTGTTGACTATTGAAAACAAATGTAGCTTAAAGGGGCTAATAATATTGACCTTAAAATTATGTTTAAAAAATTTAAAACTGCTTTTATTCTAGCCAATATAAAACAAATAAGACTTTCTCCAGAAGAAAAAATATTATCAGACTTACTGTGAACATTTCCTGAATCTGTTCAACATCATTTGGGAAATATTTAAAAAAGAAAAAAAAATTAAAAGGGGGCGAAAAATTCTCACTTCAACTGTATGTATATATATATATATATATATATATATATATATATATATATATATATATATATATATATATATATATATATATATATAAATATATATATACTTGTTTTGCTCAGCAGCCACTGTGGCTTGTAGTTTCCTATAATTACTATATGCTTAAATGTTTCTTTACCATGCTAAAACGACTTGATTTAAAGTACTTATTCTTGATTTAGGTCATTTAAAGCACTTCTGATCACCCAAATGATGATATGTTTACAGTTGTCGACATGTGAAAGGCATCAAAACCTTTCATCAGAGTTGACCTTAAACCAAAACAATATCTGTAATGATCTTTCCTGAGCTACTATAGGCCTGTTTTATCACTACAGGTCAAACAACATAAATAGAATAACTTTTCAGCCCGTTTACATATGATAAAGTTGACAATCATACATGAAAATACATTTAAATCTAGATTTTCTGCTTGAATAACAACAACAAAAGGCCAGCACATGTAGACTGGGTGTTATTTGAACACCTTAACTTCTGTAAAGTTTTACTGATCTATGTTTTTCAAAGTATTACCTATACATACATACATACATGCATACATACATACATACATACATACTAATGTATATTCATTCATTTATTTATTTATTTTTGCACTAAAAATTGTTCAAATGTGGGAGGTTGGTAAGATGGGTTCCCTTTCAAAACTACTCTAAAGGCATTACTGTAGTAAAAGACATGTAAATAAAGCGTGAATCTGAAAATAGAAACACTATAGAACAGGGGTGTCCAAACTCGGTCCTGGAGGGCCGGTGTCCTGCAGATTTTAGCTCCAACTGGCCTCAACACACCTGCACGGATGTTTCTAGAAAGCCTAGTAAGTGCTTGATTAGCTAGCCCAGGTGTGTCTGATTGGGGTTGGAACTAAACTTTGCAGGACACCAGCCCTCCAGGACCTAGCTTGGACATGCCTGCTATAGAACTAACAGCTGCATGCTCTTACATTATATAATCAAGAGTTGCTGTTGTTTCCAGGTGGTAAAACATACGACAAAGAGCATTTAGTCATCCGCGAGGAGAACGAGGAGCAGCCCAGCCAACAGTGGGAGCTGGAATTTGTTTAACCCCGCCCCCTCTCCACATTAACCCCGCCTTCATCCAACTTGACCCCGCCCACTGCCTGTGACCCAAGGCTCAGTCAGTCGGAGGAAAGCTGTGTACAGTAGATAGAAGTGTTTCTCGCCACCAGTGTGTCTTATTTCCACATCATCTGAATCATGATCATCACCTGCGGAGGGTTTTATGACTTACACACACCTGGAGGAAACACACCTGATGCACAGGAGATTTCTGTTTTTATCATCCATGATGCTGCATTTGAACAGTGCTCTCTCAGATATAATATATCAGTCCAAGCCTTATCTTATTTCTGCTCATTTTGTTTGTTTACACACTAATGTTGTGTTTGTTTTAACACATATCTGGGGTGTATTATGGGATGTGTGCTGGAATCTCAGTGTGTGCGTGTATGAGTGAGTGTATTAGCTTGTGTGTGTTTATGCAATCATGCGTGAATGTGTGTGTGTATGGGTGTGTGTGTGTGTGTTTGAGAGCCTCTATAATATTGCCATGTTTTTGACATCTTTATTATGTATAAATGATTATTTTCAGAGTGTGAAAGATTCTATATCTGGGAGTGGCTTTAATTTTATAATAAAAGCAAACAAATGAAATCATGTCAGAGTTCATCAGTGTGTGGACGTGTGTGTTCCAGTCTCTGTGTTTGACAACAAACTGATTTCCAAGCAGAAATCTCTGTAAATGAGCAGTTTTCCATATTTAGTGCTTCATGTTTTTATTTTCCTCTGTTTATTTCTGCTTCTGAATTGCATTATGGGATCTTGATCTTTCTTCCAACATCTTTTAACCTTGAAACGAGTATTTTCTGCATGTGCAATAGTTTGCAGTGCTATATTGTTTGGACTGGTGTTGTATATCACTGTTATGATCGTCAGCGATCTAACAGCTGCAGATCGTTAGTAAACACACAGTTCCCTAAAGAACTACAAATCCACCGATATATGGACTACAAGTTCCGTCATGCACCTCGCACACAGCTGTTCCTGTTTCAGTTTGATTACATGCACACAGCCGGAGGATCGTTACGGACTGATTACAGGGACTACAGGAATACAGCGCACACACACACACACACACACACACACATCTTGACTGAGTCTTATTTGACTGTTTTGGCGAACATTACGATGCGTTTTCCTTGCCGTGCACAGATCTTTGCTTTATTTGTTTATTGTTTACGTTGTTTGCTGCCGGGACTGACCATTCGCCTGTTATTTGACCATGACTCTGGATTCCCTGTTTACATCTGTTTGCCCCTGTGTTGCTTGCCTGACCATCTCTGTGTAATAAACCTGCGTTTGGATCTGTCCTCTTCACGTTACAATTACGCTACAGAAAGATTTTCAGCACATTTTCTTTTCTACTGTCTTATTTCTCTAGATATAATTTATTATAGATTATATTATTATTTCAAGCCACTAAAATGTCAATAAAAGTCTCTTTGTTAAACTGTAGAGTTGAATTTTCCGCATCAGAAGTGGACAGAGCAGAGATCAACATCCCATAACGCAGTTCACCACCGATATTTTTATTTATTTATTTATTTTATTCCCAGGTTCTGCTGGTTTCATTTCCCGAAGTTTCATTCCCAATCTTATTTGTTTGTTTTGGGTCAATATGGAATTGTACAGCCCGGGGGATCAGAGGGAGCGCTCCAGCTTGGCCTCACCCTGATCCACCACCGCAAATAAATACAAAACACAGATATTCTCTACAGTGTATTTAGCATGTTTGCAAACTGTAGAATGAGATAAATTCATAAAATTAAGTTTATCACTGGCGAGACCTGAAAACCAGCCTGGAAAGAAGCCAAAAGTGTGCTTAACTATGAAAACAAGCTTAAAGCATGTTAGAAACCATTGAGCAACATGCTAATATGGAAAAGGCATTGGAAATGTTCGTACATTTTTGCATGTTAGTGATTGTGTAATTTTATAATATTAACATTTATTAATGCATCATGTTTCTAGCATGCTTTAGCATCTTTAAGTATGTAACATGAGAGTGCAATGTTGGAAGGATGCTAGTTCCCGTTAAGCATGTTCACTGCAAGAATGCGTTTACATTCCTGTAGTTTGTGTCTTGTTTCTACTACAAAAATATCTAAGAATATCTGAAGTCAAGAAGCATTTTCTAGACAAGCACTAAATATAGTCTTGATTTCAGAAATAATTTGAGTGAGTCTTTCCTTAAAACAAGCTAAATAATCTGGCAATGGGGGAAATCAAATATAAATAGTTCTGAACAGTTAAATATAAATAGTTTATTAGTTAAATAGACAGTTTAACTTAAATAGTTTAAGTTAGACATTTATTTTTACAAGTTTTAACCACATTTTTATTCTAAAGTTTTGAAAAACACAGCTGACTGTTTTACTGTACACTTTACACTTTTTTTACTGTATGTGTGTTTGCAGGTGTGTGTGCGTGTGTGTGTGTCTTTTGTTGTTCTTACAGGTGGAGGTTCAACTGGTGTTTACTGTTCACTTTCCTCGTTTACACAGGCAAACCATGAGAATCCCCCCCCCCCCAAGTTGCTTTATTGACATGCTATTTTGTACAGTATTGCCAAACTATCTTTTATATGTGTATATATTATATTAACATTGTCAAGTGACGTTTCACAAACTAATTTCGAGAGGAGCGCATGATATGATTGATCGTGGCTGGTCTTTCATCTGTAATCATTAGTAAACCAATCAGATCATTCCAAACTCACTATAAATAGCCTGACTAACATTACTCACTCATCTTCATTCTTTGAAGAATCCACCCCATCTCCACCTTTCCTCCTTGACCAGGGGAGCTCTTGGCTCTGGGCTCAGTTGCCTCCGAGCTCATGGTTCTCTCCCAGAACAGCATGCCAACCCTATGATTATCAAGCAATATCTAAGAGTGAACTCTGAGTATAATATACAGTAAATAAGAAATAAATGACAGAAAAGAGCAAGACAAGATCTCTAATATTTATAATAACTAAAAGTGTAGATTATTAAAATAAGGCAATTGAATTTAGTGGTTAAGCATTGGTTATGGTCTATATGGTGTACACATGATCTTGTGTCGTTTGAGGAGATTTGGTGTCATAAGGAGCTGTTATGTTCTGTTTTGAAGGAGATTTGGTTTTTACAGCTCTGTGACGTCGTTTATCTCCTTTAAAAGTGAGTATTGTAATGTATTTGTTATATTTGTAATAAAGGATTGTATATCGTCTCTCTCCTCTTGAAGACTCCTCGTGTTTCAGAAGCTTGTGTTTTTTCCTCTTCCAGTCCTGCAGGTTTTAGCGTCCGCCTACACCCACAGATCGGGTGTCTGATCTCCTCTCCTCTCATCTGATCTGATCTCGGTTTTTATTCCTCATTCCTCAATGAAAGCTGTGAGTTTTCCTCCTCACTGTGAGTTTGACTGAGTCTCCAGCAGATCTACACACTCAGGGATAAGGTAAACTCTCCTTTACATTACTGTTTGTATACCTACATGCAAATATTCTTCTCTCTTTATGGATTTATTATATCCTCTTTATTTGTCAAAGAGATTGCTGCTGATTCACACTGCAAAAAAAAAATCTAAAGTTCTTAAATGAAGAAGCGTTAGACATGCAGAAAATATTGTCTTGCTTTCATAAGTAATGAGTCAAAATTAAGTGAGTTTTAAAACAAGCTAAATAATCTGCCAATGGTGTAAATCTTATGCTAGAATAAAAAACAAGATGATTTATATGCTTCTTTTAATTAAACTCACTTAATTTTGCCTCATTATTTCTGAAAACAAGACTAGATGTTTTGCATGTTTAGAAAATGCTTCTTAATTTAAGGTGTAGATATTTTAACCAGAAACAAAACACAAACTAAGAAAAGCATTCGTGCAGTGCAGTTTCATTTAAGATGTGTTGATTTCAAGTGAGAATTAAATACTTAATTTTTGTGTATATCTTAGAAAGAGTGCATGTATGTATTTAACCCTCATAATGCACTCAAAATCTCTGACTGTTTTCCATTTATTTTGTAAACAGAATCTATATGTGACCCACAAAACCAGTTATAAGGGTTATTTTTGGACGCTGAGATTTACACATCACCTGAAAGCTGAATAAAAAGTAACACATGTAATCTAAATGTAATCCAGAAGTAGTCAGATAACATTGTCAAATATGTGTAATAAAAGTAATCCAAATGTAATCCAAAAGTTGTGATATTACATTACCGTTAATGTGTAATAAACATAATCTACATGTGATCCTAAAAGAAGGGTGAATCTGTTGCCATAAATGTGTAATAAAAGTAATCTAAATGTAATCCAAAAATTGTCAAATATGTGCCATAAATGTGTAATAAAAGTAATCTAAATGTAATCCTAAAGTGATATGATTGTTACTGTATGTAATAAAAATATTCTAAAAGTAATCGTAATGTTATCCAAAAGTTGTAATAATATGCTGCAATTAATGTTTAAAGGGCACCTATAGTGAAAGATCTACTTTTCAAGCTGTTTGGACAGACATGTGTGTAATTATAGTGTATAGACCGTCATATTGGGCTGATATAAACACACCCAGTGCTTTTTTTTCAGTTTAACAACATAAAAACGGTGGACCAATTGGAGCAGTTTTCAGATCGACCACAACTTTACGTAGGAGTGCGGTCCCCCATCCTGAAGTAATCAGATTACATTATCATAAATGTGCAATAATAGTAATCTAAATGTAATTCAGAAGTAGTCCTATTACATTACGATTAATGTGTAATAAAAGTAATCTAAATGTAACCCAGAAGTAGTCAGATTACATTATCATAAATGTGAAATAAAAGTAATCTAAAACTAATCCAGAAGTAGTCAGATTACATTACCATTAATGTGTGATAAAAGTCATCTAAATGTAATCCATAAGTAGTCAGATTACATTATCATAAATGTGCAATAAAATTAATTTAAATGTAATCCAGAAGTAGAGAGATTACATTACCATTAATGTGTGATAAAAGTAATCTAAAACTAATCCAGAAGTAGTCAGATTACATTATCATAAATGTGTAATAAAAGTAATCCAAATGGAATCCAGTAATCAGATTACATTATCATAAATGTGCAATAAAAGTAATTTAAAACGAATCCAGAAGTAGTCAGATTACATAATAGATCTCATCAGTAAGTGTTCCAACAGTGTAATTCAAGGCTCTGAAAAGCAAATGCAAATTTATTTGATTTTGATTTGTTTATTGTTTTGCACATGCAGCTTGTGTCCTGATCGGCTGTCTATAATGGACACAGAGAGTAACCCTCAGGAGATGTCTCCGCTCGCAGTCAGTGCTTCATCATCTTCATGCAGATCTTCAGTTTGATCTGTGTCTTCACTGCTCTTCAATCCTCTGTGTTTGATGTGTTTATTCCTCAGGCTGAGGGCATGTGGTGGGGCTCTCTGGGCTCTGTGCGTCCCTTCCCAAACTTCAGACCCGAGAGAGACGTTTCAGTCCTTTACGCCGCTCTGGAGAAGAAAGGTGAACTTATAAATTATGTTAACCTTATGTGTAATGGTGGATTACATATCATCTGGATTACCTAATCAGATTACAAAAACCGAGGATTTGTAATCAGAGTAAACTAAGACCCTGTAATCTGACTACAGTTACTTTTTGCATTATTGATTACATAATATTTACACAACGGCAGAAAGTTGATCAAAATTCACAGATTCTGCTCGTTTTTAGTGTTTCATAATTTTCTTCATGAGAAACCTGATGCTTTTAGATGTTTCAGATTACACAGTACCGTTAATGTGTCAGAAATGTAATCCAAAATGTAATCATAAATTAGTAATCTAACAGTTCATATCCCTCATCTGATGTGTGTGTGTGCGTGCGTGCGTGCGTGCGTGTTTGTGCGTGTGTGTGTGTGTACGTGTTTTTGTGACATATGAGGACACATCTGTATGACATGGGTACGACACAGGTATTAGAAAAAATTGTTGAAATATGAGGTGACATCCTCATTTCTCAAAGATCTTCTAAATCCCACAGGATGATTTTAATCAGAGTAAAGCTGCACACAGTCTCCTGTGATGGTTGGGTTTAGGGGTAGGGTGGGGTGAGGGCAATACAATATACGGTTTGGACAGTATAAAATGAATGGAAACCCATATAATGTACCCACTTTTCACAAAAACAAACGTGTGTGTGTCTGTCTGTGTGTCTGTCTGTGCGTGTGCATTCCAGATGTGAGCAGTGTTGTGAGGACTTTGAGTAATCGCAGTAACGCTCAGAGAAGAGCTCTGGCCAGAGTCTATAAGAATGCCACACAGAAGGTCACACACACACACTTTATAATATAATATAATATAATTATATTATAATAATGTAATATAATATAGTAATATAATATTAATATAATATAATGTAATATAATAATTATAATATAATATAATATAGTAACATAATAATAATAATATAATTATAATATAATATAATATAATATAATAATAATGATATAATATAATAATAATATAATAATAACATAATATAATATAATAATAAAATATAATATAATATAATAATAATAAAATATAATACATAATATAATATAATAAAGTATAATATATTATAATAATAATATAATAATAACATAATATAATAATAATAATATAATATAATATAATATATTATAATATAATGTAATATAATAAAAATATAGTATAATAATAATAATATAATATAATATAATATAATATAATATAATATAATATAATATAATATAATGTAATATAATAAAAATATAGTATAATAATAATAATATAATATAATATAATATAATATAATAATATAGTATAATATAATAATAATATAACATAATATAATAATAATATAATATAATATAATAACAATATAGTATAATAATAATATAATATAATATAATATAATAATAATAATATAATAATAATATATAATATAATATAATAATAATAATAATATAATAATAATAATAATATAATAAAATACAATAATATAATTATAATATAATATAATATAATAATGTAATATAATAAAAATATAGCATAATAATAACATAATATAATATAATAATATAGTATAATAATAATATAACATAATATAATAATAATAATAATATAATAATAATATATAATATAATATAATAATATAATATAATATAATATAATAAAATAATAATAATAATAATAATAATATAATAATATAATATAATATAATATAATAATAATATAATATAATAATATAATATAATAATAATATAATATAATACAATATAATAAAATAATATAGTATAATAATAATATAACATAATATAATAATAATAATAATATAATAATAATATATAATATAATAATAATAATATAATATAATATAATATAATAATAATAATAATAATAATATAATATAATAATATAATATAATATAATAATAATAATATAATATAATAATATAATATAATAATAATATAATATAATACAATATAATATAATATATTATAATATAATATAATATGATATAATATAATATAATATAATATGATATAATATAATATAATATAATATGATATAATATAATATAATATAATATGATATAATATAATATAATATAATATGATATAATATAATATAATATAATATAAAATAATATAATAATATAATATAATATAATATAATAATATAATATAATACAATATAACATAATAATAATATAATATAATATAATATAATATAATATAATATAATATAATATAATAATATAATAATAATAATAATAATAATAATAATAATATAATATAATAATATATAATAATAGTATAGTATAATAGTAATAGAATATAATATAATAATAATATAGTATAATAATAATATAATATAATAATGTAATGTAATATAATAATAATAATAATATAGTATATCCAGGATCTGGATGTGGGCCTGAAGAAGCTTCTCTCTGGTGATCTTCAGTCTCTGGTTCTCGGTCTGATGTTGAGCCCGGAGCAGTTTGACGCGCATCGCCTGCGGAAAGCCATGGAGGTGTGTATGTTGATGTGGTGTGTTCGGTGCATGTCTTTATTCATGGGTATATTCGTGCGTGTGCGTGTGTGTGTGCGTGCGTGCGTGCGTGCGTGCGTGCGTGCGTGCGTGCGTGCGTGCGTGCGTGCGTGCGTGTGTGTGTGTTCAGGGTGCTGGAACAGATGAAGACACTCTTCTGGAGATTCTGTGCATCAGGACGCCGCAGCAGCTCTCCAGCATCAGAGCGTCATACACACACGGTACACACACACACACACACACACACACACACTCACTACACATATCATCCTCCAGACAGTGTGAGTGTGTTTGTAGTAGTTCAGAGCAGCACACACTGACTGCGAGTGTGTTTGTCAGAGTTTCAGCGGGATCTGGAGAAGGATCTGCTCAGTGAAACCAGTGGAGATTTCTCCAGACTCATCACGGCTCTGCTGAAGGTGAGAGACGCTGCTGCTGCTGCTGCTGTGAGGAACATCAGCTGAACATCAGCTCTGTTAATGCTTCAGTATAAGTGATGCATCAGTGTGTGTGCTGATCAATACTCTCTGTGCTTTATCAGAAGGAGAACGAGACAGGGGTTATTGAGCAGGACACAGCAGTGAGTATACACACACACACAGATCTGTAGTGATGTTTGTACAACACTCTGTGCTTCTACATCTTCACAGTCCTCCATTCTGCCTGATTTATGAGCCCTTTTCCTCATGGAGACCAAGTAATGTCCCCACAGGGTCAACATTTACTGGTGTTGCTGTTGACCTTAAGTGTGCTCCTTTTCTGCGATTGTTTTAGATCTTCTGATTCAGTCGC
Source organism: Danio aesculapii (assembly GCF_903798145.1). Lineage (NCBI taxonomy): Eukaryota > Metazoa > Chordata > Actinopteri > Cypriniformes > Danionidae > Danio > Danio aesculapii. Next base: position 51,222,166 of record NC_079453.1, read on the forward strand.
TTATAGGAGAAATGAATAACATAAAGAGTCAAACTTCTCGCTTCACAGACAAGTGTGTTCATGACGAGACATTAAAAGCAGAATAACATCATAAGACAGGATCAGTTCACGTCCTCCAGCAGCAGAACCAGCCGTTTCTCTCCACTAATAATCAATGAGAGTCTCCAGACACAACCATTCCAATGGCTGCAGCCACTCTTACAGGAATAATAAGGTCAATACTTGTGGGGACATTTGGTACACTGACTCACACACTCTGTCATCATCACACACACACACACACACACAGACACACATGCACACACACACAGGATTGGGCTGTTCCTGTAGTGTTGTTCAGGTCTCTCTGCATTCTCTGCAGATGAAGATGATAAAGCTTTACTGTCTGCTCTGCTGCACAACAACAGTTTCAGCTCACACACACACACACACACACACACACACACACACATGCATGCGCACATACATTCACTCTCTATCCCTATCTCTCTGCCACACACACTCACACACACACAAACTGTCCTTCCCTCCATCTCTTTCTATTTCTCTCTCTCTCTCACACACACACACACACACACACACACACACACACACACGTTCAAACACCTTGATGTCTGACTCTCACCTTCACAGTTGAATGCTCTCCTTGTGTTGACCTTCATGACTAATGCATGAGGAATAACTGACTGTGGACTGTTGAACTGGAGAAAACATTACACAGCCGGAAGTATGCTATAATAACTCATCAGTGTGTCTCACACGTCTCCTCCAAAGCCTGTGTTGTGTTTCAGTGACAATTCTCACTGTAATTACACGCTGTTGGGTTGTTTTAAACTAATGCTGGGTCAAATATAGACAAACCCAACGTTGGCTATTTTTCCATTTAAATTGAAATGATACTTTTTAACTCAATGGTTGGGTTTGTCCATATTTAACCCAACATTGTGTTACATCAACCCAGCATTTTGTAGGGATCATTTGACAGCGTTGTCACCTGGGGTCTGTTCTTCATACCTCACTTAAATGATCTAAGATGATTTGGCAGATCCTGGATCTGTTCATCTTGATAACTGATCTCCGGCTAATTTGCTTCTTCAAACAAGTTCATGAATCAGATTAAAATGTGTGGATGAACTGATCTGAGATCACTGTGTGTGTTGTCAAGGACAGATCTATCGAGATCATGATCAGCAATGCAACGATTGGCTGATGACACAGCAGCGTAATGACATCATCTGATTAATATTCAATTATCCATGAATTACATCAAATAAAAAGGAAACGGGTTGTTAAATATGATACACAATAACTTTTAAACTTTGTTTACACTTTCATCTGTCAGGAGTATTCAGCAATTTATTTAGTTTTACAGTTAGAGCTGATTTTCTTTATTATAGCTGTAGTGTGATAGTAGCCGGTTTCTTTCTGTCAGTGTAAAGAATAACTGGATGTTTAAATTAATTTTGCATCACAAAAGCATTTGGATATTAGTAAAGGTGTCTGCAACTTTTGTAAACCATCAAATCACCGTCATATTAACTGTCAAAACATGTGCACGACTGCATACATGTATTATTCCCTTAAAAAATAGTTGAATATTGTGCATGTCTATTATCATACACTAATCGTACTAAAGCGATTGTACATGTTTGTATCTACAAAGTCCATATCAACACATTTCTCTTTGACCCAGCAGGTGACAGTCTTTGTACTTTTATTTCAGAGTGCAGACTGCATATGTTATATATATAGTTAAATATATATATACTATTTTCCCAAGAGTATATAACTACTACTGTAAGAAAATATCAGAATTCTCAATACTTTTAGTATTACCTTTGCTTGAAATGACCCAATCTAATCCTGTTTATATGAAATATGCTCCCGAGCAGGTTTGAGCTACCAGAACTGTTGCTATGACAACAACTCTTGCATGAGTTTTGAAGAACGAAACGATCCTGGATCATGTCTAATCATCAATAACCAAACCCAGTTAAATGAGTAATCCACGTATAAATGAACAGACCCCAGGATGAGAAACTTACCAAAAACACACAGGATGTGCTTATTGTTATGAACAGTTCAAAAACACAACACAGTAAATGAAAACACACACTGCAGTTCAGCAACCCAAACACACACAATCACCCTATTTTAAAGAGAAATCAATCAGTTTAATCACTTTTAGGTGCATCATTACTTATTGCATGCTAAAAATCTTAACATAATTATTTTAATCTAACATTGGGTCAAATATGGAGAAATACCACAGCTGGGTTAAAATAGTCATTTATATTTAATGTAATTTAATAATGTATTTAATGTAATAAAATAATGTAATAATATTTATTAAATTTGTTAATGATATTTGACCCAATGACCCAAGCCAGCATTTATGTAGAGTGTAGGATGTTGAATTGATTGGTCAGACTGCACTGCTCTGCCTTCACTCATGTCTCTTATATTGGTCCTGCTGTTGTTGTCAGGCTTTATCTGAGGAGCTGAAGAACAAGAAACCTGCAGCTGAAGTCTGGATCCGGACCCTGACCTCCAGACACCCCGAGCACCTGAGGGCCGGTGGGTTACACACGCTCATACACTCCACAAGCAAAAAGGGATAGTCCACCCAAAAAAGAAGACATCCTGTTAAAGTGCACACCCACAGCTCATCCGAGATGTAGACTTTCATTCTTCAGGAGAATAGTCATTCATTCATTCATTCATTCATTCATTTTTTACTCGGCTATAGTCCCTTTATTAGTCACAGCAGAATAAACTGCACATGTTTTACACAGTGGATGCCCTTCAAGCTGCAACCCACTACGGGGAAACACCCATACACACTCATACACTACGGCCAATTTAGTTGATTAATTCCCCTATAGCGCATGTGTTTGGACTGTGGGGGAAACCGGAGCACCCGGAGGAAACCCACACCAACACGGGGAGAACATGCAAACTCCACACAGAAACACCAACTGACCCAGCCGAGACTCAAACCAGCAACCTTCTTGCTGTGAGGCTACAGTGTGATCAGGATGAACGTCTGTCTTCAGTGTGTGAACAGGATCTTGTGTCCTCTTTGCAGATCATTATAAGTGTAAACTGTTGACACAAGAGGCTGTTTGATAACTTCCCATCTGGTGTGTGTGTGTGTGTGTGTGTGTGTGTGTGTGTGTGTGTGTGTGCGTGCGTGCGTGCGTGCGTGCGTGCGTGCGTGCGTGCGTGCGTGCGTGCGTGCGTGCGTGCGTGCGTGCGTGCGTGCGTGCGTGCGTGCGTGCGTGCGTGCGTGTGTGTGTGTTTCAGTGCTGGATGAGCTGGAGGTTGAGAGAGGACAGACAGTGGAAGAAGCTCTTGATGGACACTTCAGAGGATTAATGTCTGCTGACCTCAGGAAGGGCCTGAAGACCCTCGGTAAATCTGTGTGTGTGTGTGCACACCTTGGGCCCTATCATACAGCCGGCGCAAGGCGCTACACAATTGTTGTTTGCTAGTTTTAGCTCAGTGCAAGAGTTGTTTTGACGTTTTCCACCACGCTGTTTAAATAGCTAATGCATTTGCACTCATATATGTGCACCCATAGGTGTTCTGATCTAAACAAGGAGGCGTGTTGAGGCACATTGCTGGAGCGTTGCTATTCTGAGGAACTTAAATAGACAGTTCAATAGACCAGAATAAAGCCAGTTTATTGTCCTGCGCCTCGCTTACACATTGCTTAATACACACAGGATGTACAGCAATGCGCAAATATCTTTACAAATGAAAAATGATTAAATTATTAAGGATATATATGGGATATAAATATAAAGGATTAAAAGTTATTATTTTCTAGCCTACATAAATATAAAAACTATACTTTCATGCCTTCTTCATCTCGGGGGGCTTTTTCAGTTTATTCATAACAATTTGCTGTTGTGTAATGTTATTATTATCAGCAGGATTATTGATTATCTGCAGATTTATATTTGTTTTATTAAAAACAAGCTTAGATTTGTCCACCTGTCAGGTTTTAGACCATATTGCAGCACAGCATGTGTATTCGGATATAACTCAGTGTTTTGAACACACTTCATTATTATTGTTCATTTATTCCTTTGCTGGAAATTAGAACTGAATTTAGAAATAGTTTGACACAAATCTTTGTGCTTAACAAACTAAATTAATTATGTATAGGCTAATAGATATCTGTGTGTACAACACGTTCCCCTATCCACGAGAGTGAAAGCTAATAATGAGGAGGCTCATCTCTCATTCTGGCGCTGCAGATGCAGATGTTTTCTCTTTAGTGAAGCGTTTAGCTATTTACATGACAGACTTTGTAAGTGTAAAAACTGATGTTATTAAATGACTCTTAAAGGGAAAGAGAGACGAGACTCTGATTGGTTTATTCTCAAAACACACCTATAACTCATTAAGAGAATAAGCTCAACCCTGTTAGACCATGCGCCACGGCACAAAGCAGGTTTTTCCGTCCTTATATTAGACAAAGTGGATTCTGACACGCCCTTAATGCGTTTGCACACTGCGCTTTACACTTTGCGCATGGATCGTCAAAATAGAGCCCTCGTGTTCCTTACATTGTAGGGATCAAATGTCCCCACGAGGATAGCAATACCAGTAAAATGTGTTGTGTTGTTGATGATGATAATCCGGCAGAATGGAGGAGTGTGAGGATGTGAGAGTGCAGAGAGTGTTTGCTGTGAGCGCTGAGGAGAGAACATAAAGATAGCTGCACAAGTGTGTGTGCGCGTGCGTGTGTGTTTTCACTGATGTTCTCTCACTGATGAACATCTCTCTCTCCCTCATCAGTGTGCACTATCCAGGACCCATATCTGTACTTGGCTCAGCGCATCCAAACTATGAAGGTAAGTTTGGGATTTACTCTAAGAAATATGTGTGTGTTTGCGTGTGTGGGGGGGTTCAGGATGACAACAAACACACCCAGAAGAAAACCTCTTCATTCATGTTACACTGTTGAGAGTGTTTATTAATCTGTGTTCAGAAAATCAGTCAAACTGATGCAAATCCTGTGGAGATGTGAACAGTAGAGTTCCTCTAACACTCACGGTGCAGTCACATCTGTGCACTGATCACACACTGCGGCTCACTGTGGGCTGAGTTACCCTGTTTACCCTCATCTTAGATTAGATTCCCTCATTGTGTTTATTCAAGTCTTCTGTAATTGATGAGACATTTGATTTGAATATACCACTGTGTCAAATTATACAATATTGTGTGTGTGTGTGCACGTGTGTGCGTGTGTGTGTGTGTGTGTGTGTAGTTTGCAGTGGTTCAGGGTGTGATTGTGTCTCACAGTGAGGAGGATCTGCTGAGAGTCAGAGTCGCTTACAAGAAGACCAGCGGAAGCTCACTATACACTGCCTTACAGGTGTCTACACACACTCACGTGTATATACATATATATTTATGCACAAATACACACACACACAAGCTCAAAACACATGCAGTTTCACACACATATATAAGCTCACACAGACAAACACATGCTCATGCGCATACCCATATATACGTACAAACACACTCTCATACACACACATATAAGCTCACACAGAAAAAACTCTCATGCACACACACACACACACACACATATATATATATATATATATACACAAACACACACGCACACAGAAGCTCACACAAAAACATGCTCATACCCACTTATATATACAAACACATGCACATACTCTCTCACACACACACACACACACACACACACACACACACACCTATACGCAAACACACTCTCATACACACACTCAAATAAACTCACACAAAAACATGCTCACAAACACACACATACTCATACACACACAAAAGCTCAAATACTCTCTCTCACACACACATTTTAGCTCACACAAAAACATGCTCACATGCTTAAACACACACACAAGCCTAAACACAAACATAAGCTTCTCTCACGCAAACACACTCTCACACAAACACACTCTCACACAAACACACCCTCACACAAACACACTCTCGCACAAATTACCTGACACAATAACATGCTCACACTCACACACAAACACACTTTTAAGTGCACTCACACACAGTTTTTTGTGTGCATGTGTGTGTGTGTGTGTGTTTCGCTCAACAGAAGCAGTTTAAAGCTGAGCTCCTGCAGGGTTTGTTGGCTATTTGTCGAGCTGAAGATTAAAGGTGCTCTAATTATCACTGATAATCAACAAGATCATTAGAATATCACTGATAATAAAAGATGATCATAACAATATCACGTATGATAAAGATGCGTGTGTTTACAGTTCCTCTACATTGACTGTGGGTTATGATCAATACATTAATAAAAGGTCACAGGTTTGCAGAACTGACCTTTATCAAGAGGGAAAAACATCCTAAAGTGTCATTATGATGTTCATTATAATCATTATGCTCACATAATTGTGCAAATAATCTTAATATGTAAGCCATCATTAAACTTTAGTGTTAGTTTTGATTTCCCAAAGCACACCTTTTTCATATTAGTGAAAATATGTTTGCATTAGTTTCCATTTCAGTGATTGATTGACTGATTTATTTATTGATTCATTGATTCTAATAGGAGGATTAAACAGTCATTTGTCATTTTTGTTTGTATATTTTTAAGTTATTTTAATGTGATTTTAATGATGAACCTGTGGTGAAATGATTGTTATTGTGGTGAAAATAGTGGTGCTACTGTGCCTTAGAGACCCATAAAACCCAAACGTCTTCAAAACAACCAAGTAAATGTACATGATGACCTTCTCAACTCACTATATCTTGCTTTATTTCTCTTATTTGACATATTTTAGCTCTAGATATGTGCTTTTCTCCTCTGTGAGGTCAGACTGAAGCTGTAAACGTAAACTGAGCACACTGTGGGTCATTCAGAATCACTAGTTTGTTATTTAGCCAAAGGCTTCAGAAATGTTTTCCTAGGATATCAGATGATCAAGAGCTGACTAAAAGCAAATGATTGATTATGAGCAGCTCTATTAGTCCAGGAAAGCTCAATTATTAAACCCTAAATCCATAAACTTGCCATCACAAGGAAAAGGACACGATTATTGATTTAAATGACTTAAACACACACACACACACACACTACATCAATATATACAAGAGAGAATTTTCTTTATTGTTTTCAGATGTTTCCTTTACATCATCAATGGTGGATTTCAGATATTCAATGCTGACATGATGCATCAAGCACGTTTCAGTGAAGGCAATTTATATATACAATACTTTAATAAATGCATGAAATGTGTCTACATATGCATTGATAATGTTTAATCAAACAGAAGTGGACACATGGACATGATTAATAGTTATGTGCAAAGCTAATCCCAGTGATTTAAGCGTGAATGTTTCATAGTGGTTTCAAGCATCAAACAGTAGTGCTGTGAGACTCTTATCATATTAATACAGAGAGTTACTTTAATCCTTTTTCTGTACATTAAAATGTTCTATTTCTGAGCCAGAGATAATGACTATTCCAGTTCAGGTTTATATATATTCACAATAATTATTGTCTCAAAGCAGCTTGACAAAAGGTGCACATTATTGCATTACAATCAGATTAAGTACAAGTCACAATCCAACATGAGTTATTATATTGAAACATAGTTAATCTGCAGTTTATAGTGTAAAGGTGATGTTTAATGAAGTGTAATCTGATGGCATCATTTATTACAAGCAGTTAAACATGTAATAGAATATAGCAAAAGTGGTTCTCCATGAGTGTGTCAGAGGCTCTTCAGCAGGAACAGTAATGCACCCACACTGAAGCTGATGGAGGCTCTCAGGGACCCGCTGGAGGAGGTGGTCCTCTCAGTGCTGAAGGTGGTGGTGCTGGTGGTTTTCTCTGCTGGGTTTGTGTTGGTGGATGCAGATGATGAAGCTGTAGACTGCTTTGTTGTTGTTGTTGTGTTTGTTGTTGTTGTTGTGTTTGTTGTTGTTGTTGTGTTTGCTGGAGTGTGAGTTTCTGGACTGGTTGTTGGATGCTCTGACTTAGTTGGAGTGTTTGTGTCTGGAGTGCCTGTGCTGGTGAAGGTGTTTGCATTAGTTGTTGAACTCTCATGTTGGACTGTGGTTGCGCTTGCAGTGTGCGGGCTGATAGTTGTAGTCGTTTCTGTAGTCGTGTCTACAGTAGTTGTAGTAGTTTCTGCAGTCGTATCTGTTTTCGCACTGGCTGTGGATGTACTCATGTTTGTTGTTGCTAGTGGTGGAGGTGTTGGTCCCACACTGGGCTGCTGAGCCTTTAGGGAAACAATTCAAACTCATTATTCAGAGCTATTATATTGAAATGAACCACAGCGCATTGTTTGCATTGTTAAAAACGCATTATTATTGTTATTTGTTCCTCAGATTTCATCAATGTGAAACTTCCTCTTCCCTATGACACTTCTCAGCACTAAAATACAACACAATGTAAACACCGATATTATTTCCTTATCTGGTATCTGTCTGTTTGAGCTGCAGCAATGTACATAAGCTATGACATCTAAAACACATGATGCATTTCCCAGAAGTGAGAACAGATCTAATGCTGTTCTTACTTTACTGCACTGCAAAAAGGCTTTTCTAATTTAGAGTTTTTGTCTTGTTTAGAGTCCAAATACCTAAAAACTCTTAAATCAATAAGGATTTTCTAGACGAGCAGAGAATATTGACTTGTTCTCAGTAATAATGAGTCTAAATTAAAGGAGTTTTCCAATAAAATGAGCAAAATAATCTTCTGTTGGGGAAGCAGATAATAATATTATGTCAAAGTGAACACTAAATTATTTTGTTTACCCCAATGGAAGGTTATTTTGCTCCTTTTAATTAAAAACTCTCTTAATTTTAACTCCTTATTTCTGAAAACAGACCATATTTAATGCTTGTCTAGAAAATGCTTCTTGATTTAGAAGCTTTTAGATATTTGGACTAGAAACAAGACAAAAACTCAAAGCGGGTTTCTGCAGTGTTTGTAAGAAAGTAGAAGTTTACATACATCCACAATGATGTTTAATCTCTCTTAATGACACTTTGAACATCAATATTTGTATATCCTTGTTATTTTATGAACCTGAACATGAACAAACACGGAACTGCTGTAAGGTTATTGAACACTCTAATGCGTTACTCTAATTAGTTAATACATTAACTAATGCTTACAAATGTTGCTATTTTAGTCTGGCTTTAAGCATACATTTCTGCATTTTTGTTTGATTTAAACTTTTAAAAAGGTGTTTTTAAAGATGATTTAATTTTGATGCTATTATTAGAAGGCTATTTAACAATTTATTATGATATTATTATATTATTATAAAGATATAATATTATTATTATTATTTTAACATTCTTTTGTTGTTTTTTTAAACTTTCAAATGCAATAACTTACAAATTTGGTCCAACAAACATTCACACCACAGTTGACAATAAAACATGCAATATACAAACAATCCATACATAAGTAGAGTGATAATAGATTAATACAAAAAGAATATACAAAAAAAAGAAACAAATAAATAAATATAATAATAAATAAAATAATAATATAATATATATTTTTGAATATTTTACGTATTTTATTTTAATTTTCCGCTGATTTCAACATTACGGCATTCTTAACTCTGAAAGTAAAATAAAGGTTTCTGATCAAATCTGACCTTTCTTTAAGTGAATCACTAAATCAACCTAAATAAAAGCTTTTTAACCTGTTTACACCTAAAATAATTCAACATGTTTACTTTTCACTTCATTTATTGTTAAATTATGATGCAAAACAAATGTTATGGTGTAAAGAGTTAAAGCACATATTAAGTTGATTCAACAGTTCGCTATTTATAATAATTAAATTATGTTCATCTTTGTTTCTACAGTGCTTTCCCTTGTGTAAAGCAGTTTAATATTAAAGAATAAAGATCATAAAAGCCGTAATAATGTTTATTATATATAAAGAGTGGAACATTTAAAGCATATATTAACATTTCCTTCAAAAGTTTGACATCTGTGTTCATCTTGAAAACATTTCTCCTTGAAATATGACCCCTGATCTTTCCTTCTAGACATTTTTACTAAATGACTGCAAAAATAAAGTAGTTTTTAGATCTTTCCTGTATAATATGAGCTTTACTCTAATAATTTAAGCTTTAGTCTGTATAATATAAGCAGTTTTTTAGCGTTCGTTTGTAGTTTAAACTGAATTTCTCATTAAGTTCTATAACATTATGATCTCTGTTCTGAACCTGGTCTAAAGCGCTGCATGTGTGTGTGTGTACCTGAGTGTGTGTGATGAGCAGAAGCACAGTGATCCAGATCTTCATGATGTGCTCAGTCTGAGATCCGTCTTCAGAATGATCTACTTCTCCTTCATCTGCTCTTATATTCACAGGTGTGTGTGGATGCGTGTGTGTGTGTGTGTGTGTGTGTGTGTGTGTGTGTGTGTCTCAGCCACTCCCTGATTTTCTATATTTTTTAATTTTGCTTGTTTGTGGATCAGAGGTGTTTTTTTTTACTCGCTCTCTCAGTATTTTTTATTTTATTTTATTATGACATTTTTATTTTATTTTCATTTTATTTTGTTTTATTAATTTTTTTCATTTTTATGGAAAAAGTTTATTGATCTTTATTTTTATTACATTTGTTTTTTTATCATCTCATTTTTATTTTCAGTTCATTTTTATTTTAATTTATTTTATTTTATTTTATTTTGTTTTATTTTATTTTATTTTATTTTATTTTATTTTATTTTATTTTATTTTATTTTATTTTATTTTATTTTATTTTATTTTATTTTATTTTATTTCATTTTATTTTATTTTATTTTATTTTATTTTATTTTAATTTGTTTTATTTTATTTTATTTTATTTTAATTTGTTTTATTTTATTATTTTATTATTTTATTTTATTTTTTTATTTTATTTTGTTTTATTTTATTTTATTTTATTTTATTTATCAGGCAGATTGCTCATTAGTCAACAGCGAAATCTTTAAATAAGCAAGTATCTCTATAAAGTGATTTTCATATTAAATGTGGATGTTTTTCTCCAGCTGTTACGGTCAGCAGCAGAGCCGGATCATATCCTTTTGTTTCCTTGTTATTCCTGTGGATCGTGTGACACAACTGGGCAATGATTAATATTAAATCGCTTGAAATCAGAACAAACTCTAACACCATCTCAAGACTTACACTCAATAAAATTCACACATCATGATTCATAACCCTGAACACACAATAGATGAACATTTCATTATTATTGATATTTATACATCATCTCAAAGCTGAACACATAAGCTGATTTAGTATTAAACCGTATTTGGCGGAGATGCAACTATTTGACTCCAGAATCTGCGAAAAAAATATATCAGAATATTGAAAACATCACAGTTAACGTTATTTAAACAAAGAATACATTCAGTTTTAATATATTTATGGGAAATTTACAGCATAAAACATCATCTTGACTTAATATTCTGAAGATTTTGGGCATTTTATACATATATATATATAAAAACTGACAAGAACGTAAATATAAAAAGTTGTAGATTTACTTCTGTAATTTTATAATAATATAACAGATGTGGATGTGATCATATATAGTTAATAATAATAACAAATATGAAAGAAATGATCTGAAATAGTCTCTGGGTTTATATAAGGGGTGTGTGTTTGAGTAAGGGTGGCACAGTGGTGCAGTGAGTAGTGCTGTCGCCTCACAGCAAGAATATCACTGGGTCAGTTGGTGTTTCTCTGTGGAGTTTGCATGTTCTCCCCGAGTCGCCGTGGGTTTCTTGAGTGCTCCGGTTTCTCCCACAAGTCCAAACACATGTGCTATAGGGGAATTGGGTAAGCTAAATTGTCTGTAGTGTATGTGTGTATGTCCTGGTCCTCCAGGTTAAGGGTTGAGCACTGGGCTAATGACCCACCTCATAAAAATGAGCAGTTATGAAACACCAACAGCCCTGGGAGAGAGTAAGAAAGTGTTTGAGTAAAATACTAATGTGTGTTTGATTTGATAAAGGTCTGATAACATTCATTTCACATGAGACTTTTGCAGTTTAGAGCATTTCCCACCAGAAATAATAAATGTTTTGATTTGTTGTGATTGAATATGATGGTTATTCCTCCAAATAATAATTAGAATAATTCATTTTATTTATAGTGCGCTTTTCCCAGACTCAAAGTGCATCAGAACACAATAAAACATGAAGTACAAATGAAAAAGAAAAGCCTCATAGACAGTAAGCAATACTAAAAAGGTGAGTCTTGAGAAGTTTCTTAAAACAGTCCAGGGAACTGGCATTGCTGATATTTATAGGAAGAGCAGTCCACAGTTTAGGTGCAGGGTTGGAGAATGCTCTACCTCCCAGTGCTAAGTTTGCAATAAGGCTGAAACAAGGTGATCCCTGAAGCGGAGCGTAAATGAGAGGAAGACACTGTAGATATCAGATCACATATATAATCAGGAGCAGAGCCATGAACTGCTTTATATATTGAATTCTTAATTTTAATAAAGCTATTGTGTTTTCTAAAATAAATATGAACATTTAAAACATCTGAAAAATGCCACTTTAAATATTTTGTCATTAAAAATACTGTAAATGACAGTTTTATACTTTAAATATGGGTGAAATATCAGCAGCAGTTCACAGAATAAATCTGTTATCAACAATAATTACATTTTAGTCAACTCTGTAATCCAAAGAAAATGTAAATGTGTCTCTTATTTAAAAACTAAACAATAAAGCAGCATACGGGTTGTTTATTCTGCTTCCCTATAGTCAGATTATTTTGCTTGTTTTAATGGAAACCTCACTTCATTTTGACTCATTATTCCTGAAAACAACACTATATTATTTATTTTTCTAGAAAATGCTTCTTCATTTCTGAACTTTTTAGATATTTAGACTAGTAATAAGACAAAAACTCTGAGTATGAAAAGCTTGTTGTGCAGTGTAAATGTGCACAGAATAAAATAAGACATGATAGATGAACAACACTGATTTCCTCTTGTGAATGCGTCACACACATGCATCATCCGACCAATAATGTTTGCATCTGAGAAGGAGTTATTGATGTTCAGCAGTTCATAGGTTTAATCATTACATGATTCTGTAACACTTTCACACTACCAGTCTTTTGTTTAGAATAAAACACTGAGTGTGCGAGTGTCCTTAGCACATCTATTCCACTGAAGTACACACTGAGGCCCTGTTTACACTAATGCGTTTTAGAATGAAAACGATCTGCGTCCACACTAGCGTTTCACCCAGCGTTTCTGAACAACTCTGCGTCTACACTACACCGCTGAAAACACACATCACGTGACCACACACACACACACACTCTGGCATGCGCTGCAACATATCTAGCCGGATGAGAGCTGTGCTTGTCGGAGTGTTCATCAAGGATCTCCCGCTGGATCTGATCTCACTATAGTTGTTAAGCGTGATATTGAATTCATCTTGTTGTCTCTATCTGACCACATATTCCCAGACTTTGGTCTTTTGAATTGATTACTTGTTCTCAGGTGATGTGTTTTGGCTGAGCGCAAAGATAAGTTAATAATTATTGTAACCACATTCATTCTGTATAATGTCTGATTTCCTGCCTTTATTTCCTATAATGTATAAACGTATTGTGCGTTATACTTTTATAATGGCCATTATTGCTTATTAAACTGATATTCAGCAGAGGAGAGGCTATGATTCATATTATTAATGATAATGAAAGGAGGCAGTGATGTTATAGGCTCTGTTTTGTTATGCACACAGTGAAGATGACGCTCGTATAAAGATGCAGCTACACGACGCCTCAACATTTCTGCTGTCTGTTAAGTTAATATCAAAATGAGAATGGGCAGTTCCTCATATCATGTCTTCATTTTATTGTTAAGATAGTGAAACAGTGGTCAGGGTGATGTGAATAAGCTTATACAGTACACTGTTCCCTCTGAAGATTTACTGATGTGTCCTCTGGAGTCTGTTTTCCACATCAAACTTGCAAAGTCTGAACTTACAAGGAGAGGATGAAGACTGAACTGTGTGTAGGCCACTGAATATTGAGGAAAAGGCCCAATCAGAGAGGAGAATGTCTGCAGCCCCGCCTCTGTTTTCAGATGTCTCCGTTTCCCCATCCACAGTGAGACGGAGCAGCAGTGTTTTAGAATGAACACGGCCTCTTCAGCGTCTCCAAAAGCTCCATTTCCAGCGTTTGAAAACTCCGGCGTAGTGTGGATGGATGGCGTAACCGTAGCAGAACTTAAAACTGTAAAAGTGTAAATGGGGCCCAAAACACACACTGAAACACACATCTTACATTAGTAAAGTGACGTATGGATCAGTGACGTGAGCGGAAGCATCAGTAATGCAGTGCAGATATGAGCAGTTGATGATACTGAGTACGTGGATTAATAATCTCTCCGTCTCTCTGTCTGTGTAGTGCATGTAGATCCTCCTGATGCTGCTTTCACACTTAAACCTCACTCACTTTGTTTTTTTAGCTTGAGTCCTACTGATTAAACTTTCCCAGAGATGCGATTGAGACATTCTCACTCATTTCCACCCAATTCAATCATTTTTAATCCTGTAATCATGCAAATGACTGATTCTTGGTGTGAACTCAGCATTAGGCTGCTCTGAGTGGCTGCTACCTAGGTGGTTGCTTCGGTGGCTGCTAGGGTGTCTTGAGTGGTTCCTAGGGTAGTCTCTGTGGTTGCTAAGACATTGCGAGGCAGTTGCTAGAGTATTATGAGTGGTTGCTAGATGGTTGCTAGGGTGTTTTGAGTGGTTCTTTTCTTACTGTGTTCTAAATGATAGTTTTGGTGTTCTGGTGGTTGCTAAGGTGTTGTGAGTAGTTGCTAAGGTGTTGCTAGGTGGTTACTCAGGTTACTTAACTGGTTGCTAGATGATTGCTAGGGTGTTTTGAGTGGTTCTTTTCCTATGGTGCTATAAATGATAGTTTTGGTATTCTGGGTGGTTGCTAAGAGGTAGTATTTCTAGGCAGTTGCAATTTGGTTGCTATGGTGTTCTTAGGGGTCACAAAGATGTTCTGTGTGGTTGCTAAGAAATTGCTAGCTGGTTGTTAGGGTATTGTGAGTGGTTTCTGAGATGTTGCTAGGTGGTTGTTAGGGTATTGTGAGTGGTTTCTGAGGTGTTGCTAGTTGGTTGTTAGGGTATTGTGAGTGGTTTCTGAGGTGCTGCTAGTTGGTTGTTAGGGTATTGTGAGTGGTTTCTGAAGTGTTGCTAGTTGGTTGTTAGGGTATTGTGAGTGGTTTCTGAGGTGTTGCTAGTTGGTTGTTAGGGTATTGTGAGTGGTTTCTGAGATGTTGCTAGGTGGTTGTTAGGGTATTGTGAGTGGTTTCTGAGGTGTTGCTAGTTGGTTGTTAGGGTATTGTGAGTGGTTTCTGAGGTGTTGCTAGTTGGTTGTTAGGGTATTGTGAGTGGTTTCTGAGGTGTTGCTAGTTGGTTGTTATTGTGAGTGGTTTCTGAGTTGTTGCTAGGTGGTTGTTAGGGTATTGTGAGTGGTTTCTGAGGTGTTGCTAGGTGGTTGTTAGGGTATTGTGAGTGGTTTCTGAGGTGTTGCTAGGTGGTTGTTGGGGTATTGTGAGTGGTTTCTGAAGTGTTGCTAGTTGGTTGTTAGGGTATTGTGAGTGGTTTCTGAGGTGTTGCTAGTTGGTTGTTAGGGTATTGTGAGTGGTTTCTGAGGTGTTGCTAGGTGGTTGTTAGGGTATTGTAAGGGGTTTCTGAGGTGTTGCTAGTTGGTTGTTAGGGTATTGTGAGTGGTTTCTGAGGTGTTGCTAGTTGGTT
The DNA here is from genome assembly GCF_903798145.1 of Danio aesculapii. NCBI lineage: Eukaryota > Metazoa > Chordata > Actinopteri > Cypriniformes > Danionidae > Danio > Danio aesculapii. The sequence continues at coordinate 51,237,962 of NC_079453.1, forward strand.
GTTAGAGTATTGTGAGTGGTTTCTGAGGTGTTGCTAGTTGGTTGTTAGGGTATTGTGAGTGGTTTCTGAAGTGTTGCTAGTTGGTTGTTAGGGTATTGTGAGTGGTTTCTGAAGTGTTGCTAGTTGGTTGTTATTGTGAGTGGTTTCTGAAGTGTTGCTAGTTGGTTGTTAGGGTATTGTGAGTGGTTTCTGAGGTGTTGCTAGTTGGTTGTTAGGGTATTGTGAGTGGTTTCTGAAGTGTTGCTAGTTAGTTGTTATTGTGAGTGGTTTCTGAAGTGTTGCTAGTTGGTTGTTAGAGTATTGTGAGTGGTTTCTGAGGTGTTGCTAGTTGGTTGTTAGGGTATTGTGAGTGGTTTCTGAAGTGTTGCTAGTTGGTTGTTATTGTGAGTGGTTTCTGAAGTGTTGCTAGTTGGTTGTTAGGGTATTGTGAGTGGTTTCTGAGGTGTTGCTAGTTGGTTGTTAGGGTATTGTGAGTGGTTTCTGAGGTGTTGTTAGGGTATTGTGAGTGGTTTCTGAGGTGTTGCTAGTTGGTTGTTAGGGTATTGTGAGTGGTTTCTGGGGTGTTGTCCTTTACTGTGATTGGGAAATGTCTAATGTATGTTCATCCTTCATGTGTTTCTGTCAGGGTTTGTAATAAAGTGTGTCGTCTGTATGTTCCTGTAAAGGCCAGCTCTTCTACAGAGAGTTACAGTTGTTCAGAAGATAATCAGTATTTGTTGATTCCTCCATTGTGTCTAACAATTGTTCTCTGTGTTCCTCCTGATTTACTAATAGTCTACTTGTTTACTGTGAAACCCCTAGAAGAGTCCTTTATTTTACTGAAGTGTGTACATACGCTACCACAGATGATTTGAAGTATGTTCAGATCCAGAGAAATGAGCAGTTTTACCCACAGAGTCTGATGAGTGGAGCATACAGCTGACGGCAAAATTATTCAGTCCTTTCATTCTTTTTCAAATATTTCCCAAGTGCTGTTTAACACAGCCAGGACATTTTTCAAAGTATTTCCTGTTATATTATCTGTCTGTCTGTCTGTCTTCCTTCCTGACTTGTGTTTGCATACTTTGGGGGTATTGACCTGGGGCCTGTTTCAGTAAGGAGGTTCAACCAACTCAGAGTTTAAACTTGAACTCTAAGTTGATTTACCGAGAGATTAAATCTTTGAGTTTTCAGTTTCAGAACAGCGGACCTGAGTTAGGTCAATCAACTTTTGAGTAGACCAACTCAGAGTTAAGCGCGCACACCGCGACTATAAAAACGCAGACATTACGAGTGACTATGGCAGCATCTTAAAAAAGAGATCAGCATTTCTTTCTCCAGCTGAACTTGATGTGCCAACACAGTCTCACGGCAATTCGTAACTTTTTGATTTAGTGGCTAATTGGTATGAATTCGTACGATCTAATTTGTACAGTTTAGTAGGATTTGCTCACCCCGCAATGATGGTTGGGTTTAGGGGTGGGGTTAGGTGCCACGCCTCCTTTTTAAAATGGTACAATTTCGTACGACTGAACTGAATTATCCACTAAACTGACAAAACGTAAAATACTTAAGTTTTCTCGTGAGATCAGGCTGGATGTGCTCGTGCAGCGTTCTAGCAAATATGAGCATATATTTAAAAAGCAACATCACTGAGATAACAGAGACAGTTAGCGTGGGAAAACAGCTGCTCAAGTTAATGCGTAATTTTACATTTAAAGTAATTAAACATTTAAGTATAGTAAAATAAGTAATGTTATGTGTGACTTTTATAAAAAAAATTTACACACGTTCCCACTTTTATACACGTTTTAATAGAATTAAAAGATTTAAAAGTGCACTTTTAAAGCATAAAAGATGTGTGAATAAAGCAGTGTTTCCATCCAACCAGTCAAAGAGAACAAAATCATCACTTCTGATTAACAGGTGCCAAATATGAACAGTAAAAACTGAATTTACTGTGGTAGAAGAAGCTGCGTCAATCTTTTCTTTATTTAATAATTGTACTTGCGCCTCAGAAGACAATGCTAACACACAATGAACACGTGGGGGCATTTGAAGCCATGAGACGCGAAGAACAGACACTCCTGACATGCTCCAGACGCTCTGGAGGTCATTAATAATATAATAACATTAATACTGAAACGGTTCAGGCATTTTAGAATGACCAAATCAACATTTCAGATGTTACAGTGTGCTCAGCCTGCTGGTTTATCCATTCACACACATGTTCATCATCATATGATCTCTTATAACAAACCTTTTTTAATGCACATACTGGAGTTTGTCAGTAAAAGTGTTTCCATCGCAGTTTATGTGCATCATTTCCGTCGAATAAAAGTTTATCCTGCTCAGTTATGCATGTGTTTTTTATGCATTTTTTTCAAAGTTATGTGCATCATGACGTTTCCATCAATCGTTTATGTGCGCATCTCCAAAATGAGCATTAAAATAGGTATGTGGAAAAATAAGGCCAGAAATACCGCTTCGTCTTTAAAAAAGAGGAGGAGATCGACAGAAACTCAGAGTTTAGAGAAATAGACCTGCTCCTGACCAGGTTAGCTTCACAGAGTAAGACACCACAGTAACTGACTCTGAGTTAAAGTCACCTCTCTTTCAGAAACAGGCTTGACTTACCCTGCTTTCTCCAGTCTGACAAACCTGCCATTTTGAAACGGAAAACCCAGAGTTTCTCTCATTTCAGGGTTGAAATACTCTGAGTTTTCACTTGTGGCCCCTGTTTGTGACGTGAGAAGTTTATTAAGCTATTGAATTGAATTTAACTTCTGTCTTTTGGTGTTGGCCTTGTGTTGTGGAACTTACAGCAGTGTGTGTGCCTTCTTAGTTGTATGACTTAATATAGTCTTTGTTTAGTATTTAAAAGGTAACTGGATTGTTCTTTGTCTGACTCATTGATTTACAAAAGGAAGCTGTAGAGAGAGGGTCTCTTTTTTATTTGACTGTGTTTATTCATAGTAAGGGAGTTGAGGAAAGCCTTTGTTGTTTTATTTATTATTAGGTTATTTAGTACTTCTCCTGAGCTAGTTCCTGTTTTGTTTGTTGTTTTGTTTAATCTTTCTCCTGAAGATGTATGCTTACTTAATGTAGATTAACAAGAACAAAAGAATAAAAGATCCAAGTTATATCTATCTATCTGTCTATCTATCTATCTATCTATCTATCTATCTATCTATCTATCTATCTATCTATCTGTCTGTCTGTCTGTCTGTCTGTCTGTCTGTCTGTCTGTGTCTGTCTGTCTGTCTGTCTGTCTGTCTGTCTGTCTGTCTGTCTGTCTGTCTGTCTGTCTGTCTGTCTATCTATCTATCTATCTATCTATCTATCTATCTATCTATCCATCTATCGTTATATCTATCTATCTATCTATCTATCTATCTATCTATCTATCTATCTATCTATCTATCTGTCTGTCTGTCTGTCTGTCTGTCTGTCTGTCTGTCTGTCTGTCTGTCTGTCTGTCTGTCTGATTTTATACCCTGATGAGTCTGTGTTGTTAGTTTATTCAGTTTTTATCCAACAATGTTATGATTGACCAATCAGAATCAGGTATTCCAGAGCGCTGTGCAATAAATCAAAGTAAAGTCTTCAGAACATGAACAACAACAACAGAAAACAGAGAAATATTGTGCTTTATTAAAACAATTACAGCTTTCAATCAATCTTTAATGGAGAACTGATATATTCACAATAAGCAAAGCTGATTTTACTCTAAAACCAGTAGAGTTTCTTCATCAATCCTCCTCATGCTTGTTTATTCAGTCTTATTCAGTAGTTATAATGTATGAATCCTCTATGATCAGCTTATAAAGTACAGAAGTAAATGAGCCATGTTTTCAGATTAACATTTGAGAATCAGCGTCAGTCACAGTCCAGTTTTTCAGTTGTATGAAATATCTTTTATTTCTTGTCATTAACAGTATTAATGTCTAATAATAATTCCAGCTGTTAACCCTACATGTAAAAACAGCAAAATAAAAGAGAAGAGGAGCAGAATCTGTAGATCTTCTCAGAGCCACCACAGAAACACAAATACGGGAAGAACCAGCAGGTGGATCAGAGCCGCCAGGACCGGCGGACCATTGGTGGAGTTGTGTACAGAATTGCTGGTCAGTGTAGTAGATCTAGTAGTTGTAGACACTGTGGTTAAACTTTGTGCCTTTATTTATAAAACAAGAAGACAGAATGGAGAGTGTGTTAGACAAAACCACTAGTGACATTGTTTCTTACTTCCTGTTATCTGATCTGACGAATATTCAAATCATCGTTTAAATATCAAATCAGGTTCTGCAATAATATTGTTTTAGTTCCGCATCTATGCATGAAATAATTTGTTACAGTTGTGTTACAGCACCCAGCATTGATTATTTTTAAATTTTTTTGGAGTGTACAGTGCTGTGTCAACTTTATTCAAGTGTTTTATGTGTGGTTGGTATATGGAAAAAATATGTGACAATCAAATATGACAATTCTTCAGACTTTAATCAGATCAACAGCTCAATTCATCTTCATTTCTGTGGAGCTTTATGATGTAGATTGTGAGAAGCAGATTAACATAACGAACATAGACAAAGACAAGATTATAAATAGCCATATAATGTCTCAGATCATAAAACATAGCAATAAATAAATAATACTTATATTTCAATAGTTATGCAGTTTAAAAACATTTAAATTATAATTAAAGTATTTAATTTAAAAATTAGGATACCAGTATAAGTGAATTACCTGTGCATACGACAGAGTCTGCAGAGCCGCCACCAGCAGAGCGAGAGCCAGAATCTTCATCATGATGTGATGTGATGATGATGAGATGAGGAGCTGGTGTTTGTGCTGATCTGAGATCTTGTTTCAGACTCTGGCAGAAACACATTCATCAGGAAGCTTTTATACTCATCACAACAGCCAATCAGCTGCCAGCATATTGGTTATCTGCTATATATAATATTGAACGTTCATGACTGGATGATCAGCTCTTCCTCTCAAATTATTATTATGATTTTGAATCTTTCATAACAGAGGTTTTAAACACATTTTTAGACATAATAGTTTTAATAACTGATTTCTTTTATCTTTGCCATGATGACAGTATATAATATTTGACTAGATATTTTGCAAGATACTAGTATTCAGCTCAGAGGTAGGACCAAGTCATTGTTTGGCAAGTCACTAGTAAGTCTCAATTCATTGCCCTCAAGTCCCGAGTCAAAGCCCAAGTCAAAGTCTCAAGTCAAGTCCAAAGTCCTACGGTTAGATTTTCGATCAGTCTACTGCTGTCTAATTCATTAAGTTTAGTTGTGCTATGTTATGTCTCCGGGGATCAACTTGTGATTAAATAAAATTGCATAAAAGACCTCAATAAGACAGCAGTAGACCAACAACTCCTGTATGCTGCAAAGGTCAATTTGTCAACTGAATCTCGTGTGTGCTGAAGAGATTGAGAGCAGCTATGTAAAATGTTAGCACATATCTCAATGAGAGTAGGCTACTTCATACAACAATAACGTTGTTTCTTCACATAACGTTGCACTGATTCCTCTGTGGACAAAAACTGCTTGCGCGCTCTCAAATATACACTGCTTGCGCGCAAATTTTCTCCCTCTCTGAAATATGCACTGCTCACACACAAATGTTCTTGAGTGCTCTCAGAGATTATATGCAGACTCACAATTTGTGCTTGTGTTCCCTCTTTCGTGCTTTGTGGATTTGACTTATATTGGTGCACTGTTTATTAACAATAACCAAAATACTAAAATAGATGTACACATTACATTTTTAATCTAGTAAACTATAATGTTTTTGGCTGTGTTATATGATGAGACATTTCCAGTTTCAAACACTTAAAGACACAGAGAACAGACCAGTGGCTCCCCCAGAAAATGTTCTTAGGGGTGGCCAGAAGAGGCCGCACTGAATCTTAGGGTGGCACACACAAAAATAATGATTCAGTGTGATGTTATATTTTTGTTTCCGGGCAAAATGAATAATGTAGTTTTAATTTATTTAATTAAAGGCTCCTGAAATATTGCAATTATATTCCTAAAATCAAAAAATTCAAACTCAATAAAATCATAAATATCAATATTTATTTTAATACAATTTTATATATAAATAACTTTTCAGTCATTTCACAAACTTTTATTGCACAGCATACAGTAGATGCCATGTCTAAAATGAATGAAGGCTATAATGAATATAATTAATAAAACACAAATGAACAAAAGACATTACTATATATACACACACACACACACACACACACACACACACACACACACTCACTATACAGACTCTAATAATATCATTTATCCATATTCTTTTTTAAACCACATTATTATTAAAACAGCTTTTTCTCTTGATGTACCTTAGGGTAAATATTAAATTGAGTGAATCAGCTATGTCAGTGGCACCAATCAATCCACAATAATTTAGTGGCTACTATTTATTTATTAAAATATTTAAATTTAAATTAATAATGTCGTCAGTGAAATTATATTGGGGTGGCTAGAGTTTACACATGTCCTCGAAGGCGCCCCTGGAATAGACGTTGGATGTAAAGAATACATTTTATTTAAAAAACGTTTATTAAACACCCAAAAGGTGCACCATCCTAATCAAATAAAAAACATTTCAGCAAAAACTAATGCAAGCAGAAATATAGCTGTGAGGAAAAACTTGATAAGGTATTACTGTATAGCCTACTGTACTATTCACTCTTTAAATAAATCTCACTATCAATCTCATTTTATCATGGCAACAAAAATAAAGTGAACACGTCTCTGCTGTCTTCCACATTGTTGATGAGATTGTGGAGGACATTTCCCTGTCATCCTCTTCATTTTGAGGAGAAGCTGTTCCACAGGGCCCCTGAACACCTCTATTGGCATGTGCAGTGCTTTGAACGGCAGCCTACTACAGTAAAGTACATCAATTAATCTGTTGTGGTAATGCTATTGTTGCTATGGTAACACAAGTGTAATATAAATAACAGTGCTGTGTTTTTACAATAAAGGGTATATTATACTACAATTCACCACACTTTACTGTAGTAAAACTACACTTTGTATTTCATTTGATCAGTTCACTATTCTCCATACTACAGTATGCTGAAGCATTCATTAAACAGTTATAAATAATACTAGCCTAAAACATAGGTAGTATACCTAAAACTCAAAAACACTAAAATTTACTATAGAATTTACCTTAACCGTCCCTTCAATCACTTTTTAATCACTTTTAGAAACAGACCATGTAGAAACAGGTGATTAATAATTATATGAATGAATGATCTCATATAGCCGTCCCCCCGCTTTTAAAATGTCTGCTACGCCCCTGCCGAGTATTATTTATGTTTTCCTTTAAATTACTCAATAAATTCCAGTTTTTAACGTCTACCCCCACCCCAACCCTAAACCCAACCATCACAGTACTGTAAAAATATAATTATTCTTATACAGTGTCATACAAAATGCTGCTATATTAATGTGCATATCGCACTACCGGCCAGCCGCATTTCCAATCTAGACTTTACCAAGTATGAGGCTCCAGGGTGGAGAAGAGTCAAGCGAACACAGAGAGACTGAATACGTGCCCGAGAGACTGAATGTACGCATGAGAGAGACCGGGTATTGGCGTGCGAGTATTGTCTGTATAAACTAGGCTCATGCTGCGTCCCAATTCACATACTATCCGTCCTAAATATGATTTAAAAGTAGAATTAGTATGTCCCAAATCGTAGTGTTGAAAAGAGTGCGCCATGTATCATTTACAGTAGTATTACAGTTTTCCTCAGAGGCTTTAGTGCATTTCTCACCACACTATTCACATCTGCACAACAGATCATGCATTTCTCTATTGATAACCTGCAGAAGCGTGTCACTTGCTGAACATGGAGAGCTCATTAAGCCTCTAAAGCAAGTGTTGATGTCAATGAAAGTGTGAGTGTCATCAAGACGAGTCAGATGGCTTTGTCCTGTTCATTATGTCAGTTTACTAGATTTTACTAGATTACTAGTTTAATAGATTTTGGTGACACTGAAAATGCTCAAGACAGCACTAGATATTATCTGCACAGCCAAACTACAGTAAAGTTAGACATCACTGCATTTAGTGAAGTATCTGAGAACAAAACACTGATGGTGACTATTCAGCATTCACAAGTTTAGTTCATTGTGACTGACATGACATAAGCAGATGATGATGTTATAAACAGCAGAGAGTCGTATGAAAGCAGTTAATGCATGTCCAGAAGCATTCGCGATCTGTTGGAGTGAATGAGAAACTGCTGCTGTGATGTGCTCAATTGACTAACTGTTTAGAGGAACGCATGAACTGTTGTGCAGATGCGAACAGTGTTGAGAGAAATGCACCAAAGCCACTGATGAAGACTGTAATGTCTAATATTGTCTGCAGCAGTTAATCTCATGAATTATCATGATGGTGCTTGTATATTCATGCATATACAGTAGTTACAGTACATACAGTTACAGCTTGTAAAGCACAGGGAAATAAATAATCAGGGTTTTCAGATTAACATTTGAGAATCAGTCAGTGCCAGTGATGTAGTGGTGTAGTGGTTAGTGCGTCGACACATGGACTCCAGTGCTCATGGTGACCTGAGTTCAATTCCCGCCTCATAGTCCTTCCCCTCTCTCTGCTCCCCATGTTTTCCTGTCAATACTCTCCACTGTCCTATCTAATAAAGGTGAAAGAATCATTATAAAAGCATTTGAGAATGGATGTCAGTCACTGTGCAGATTTGTGTGAACATATATTTTATTTCTTATATTTTACAGCATTGATGTCTAATAATAATTCCAGCAGTTAACCCTACATTAAGGGACAGGGTCACCACAGAGACATGGAGACCGAGAGCAGCATTGGAGCCATCCGGACTGACAGTCCAATGGTGGAGTTGGGTGTGGATTTGCGGGTCAGTGTAGTAGCTGTAGTTGTAGAAGCTGTTGTGACATTAGTAGCTGTAGAAGCTGTTGTGGCTTTAGCAGTTGGTGCTGGGGTTACCTTTATTTATGCAACAAGAAGACAGTATGGACAGTTAGACCAAACCACTGGTGACGTCTTTTTTACTTCCTGTTTGTCTGATCTGACGAATATTCAAATCATCATTTAAATATCAAATCAGGCATATCAGGTGCTGCATCAACACTGTTTTTACTTCCACATCTAAAATCCTTTCACTCTTACTAAAAGTCACTTTATTAAACTGTAGAGTGACTACAGAGTGACATCAAATATGGCAATTCTTCAGACTTTATCAGATCAACAGCTCAATTCATCTTCATTTCTATGAAGCTTTTATGATGTAGATTGTGAAAAGCAGATTAACATAACGAACATAGACAAAGACAAGATCAGAAATATCCATAATAATGTCTCAGATCATAGAATATAGCAAATAAATAAATAAATATTAATAATAAAATATTTCAAACACATCAACTCTTCATTTTCAGTACTTTGATCATGCAGTTTTATATATTTAAATTATAGTTAAAGTAATTTATTATTTTAATCAACATTAGTGAATTACCTGTGCATACGACAGAGTCTGCAGAGCCGCCACCAGCAGAGCGAGAGCCAGAATCTTCATCATGATGTGATGATGATAATGATGAGGAGCTGCTGTCTGTGCTGATCTGAGATCTGTGTTCAGACTCTGGCAGAAACACATTCATCAGGAAGCTTTTATACTCACCACAACAGCCAATCAGCTGCCAGCATATTGTAATTCTGCATATATATATATATATGAACAGTTCAAGACTAGATGATCAGCTCTTCTTGTCAATGTATCATGTTTTATAACAGAGAGGTTTTTTAAACACATTTTAGACACAATAGTTTTAATTACTAATTTATTTCATCTTTGCCATGATAAGAGGACAATATTTTACTGGTTATTTTGCAAGATACTACTCAGCTTAGTGACATTTAAAGGGTTAATTAGGCAAGTTATTAAACAACGGTGTTTTTTATCTGAATCAGAAAATTATTTGTTAAGGGGGTAAATTTTTGACCACAGCAGTTTTTACTTAAATAATAATATTATATATTTTATTCATTCATTCATTTTCCTTTGGTTTACTCCCTTTATTTATCAGAGCCTGCCACAGTGGAATGAACCGATAACTATTCAGCAGCATATGTTTTACACAGGGGATGCCCTTCCAACTGCAACCCAGTACTGGGAAACATCCAAACTCACTTATTCACACACACACACACACACACACACACACACACACACACACTCATACACTATGGCCCATTCAGTTGATCAATTCCCCTATAGCGCATGTGTTTGGACTGTGGGGGAAACCGGAGCACCCGGAGGAAACCCACACCAACACGGGGAGAACATGCAAACTCCACACAGAAACACCAAAAATAAATATGAACATGTAAAACATCTGAAAAATGCCACTTTAAATATTTTGTCATTAAAAATACTGTAAATGACATTTTATACTTTAAATAATGATGAAATATGAGCAGCAGTTCACAGAATAAATCTGTTATTAACAATAATTACATTTTAGTCAACTCTGTAATCCAAAGAAAATGTAAATGTGTGTCTTATTTAAAAACTAAACAATAAAGCAGCATACGGGTTGTTTATTCTGCTTCCCTATAGTCAGATTATTTTACTTGTTTTACTAAAAACCTCACTTCATTTTGACTCATTATTCCTGAAAACAACACTATATTCATTACTCATCTAGAAAATGCTTCTTCGTGTCAGAAAGTTTTTATATTTAGACCAGAAACAAGACAAAAGCTCTAAGAAATAAAAGCTTGTTGTGCAGTGTAAATGTGCACAGGATAAAATAAGACATGATAGATGAACAACACTGATTTCCTCTTGTGAATGCTTCACACGCATGCATCAGCTGACCAGTGTATTTCACCTTCATCCAGTCGTACCAGCCCTTTGATTACAGTAAAGCACATAGTTTGTGGTTTGAGTGTTGTTTGCACATCTAATCCACTGGAGTATACTGAAACACACACTGAAACACACACTCAGGCCCGTAGCCAGCCTGTGGAAAAGTGTGGTTCTTTTTTCTCCAAAAGGTGGGGCTTTTTGCATTATTCTCCTCTATTTCTATTAAATGAAGAGGTTGAAATACTGCATGTTAGTGACACTTTAAGCACTGATCTTTTGCTAGATCAGCTTGTTGGATGGTGATCATAATCACACTTTTTTTATGCAACAAAATTATTTCCTACAATTTTGTGGAAGTTCTCAGCATACTATATTATCTAATATATTTGTTATCATTCAATTCAATTCCTCTTTATTTGTATAGCGCTTATACAGTGTAGATTGTGTCAAAGCAGCTTCACATAAAAGGTCACAGTAAATAGGAACAGTGTAGTTCAGTTTGTAGTGTTTAAGTTCAGTTCAGTTGAGCTCAGTTCAGTGTGGTTTAATAATCACTACTGAGAGTCCAAATATTGAAGGGCAAATCCAACGATGCGCAGCTCTACAGATCCTGAACCATGCAAGCCAGTGGCGACAGCGGAGAGGGAAAAAAAACTTCACTAAAGGCGGAAGTGAAGAAAAAAAACCTTGAGAGAAACCAGGCTCAGTTGGGCACGACCATTTTAATTTCTCCGCTGGCCAAACGTCTTGTGCAGAGCTGCAGTCTCAGTGGCGGAGGCTGGAAGCTGGCCTCAGCGAAGACTCGTCTGTCTCTGGAGCGTCACAGGAATCAGTCTCATGTTCTCCACTCTTCCATGACCATCACAGTAGTTGTTCAGGATTCGGCCAGGTCCAGGATATAAAAACCTTGGGATCATCTCGTCGTTGGTCTTGGATCGAATCAGTGACTCTGCATAGTCTGAGGGCCTCGGGAAGAGTATCCCCAGGTGGAAATGGAGAATAAAGAGAATAATTAGCGTAGCTGATGTTCACAGTGTATATCAGCAAGATGCATAACCTGTGTGGAAGCCCCCTAAGTGGTGCACTAAGTGTATGCTTTACTGAACAGATAGGTCTTTAATCTAGTTTTGAATTGGGAGAGTGTGTCTGAGCCTCAGACATCATCAGGAAGGCTATTCCAGAGTTTAGGAGCTATAAATGAGAAGGCTCGACCTCCTTTACTCGACTTTGCTATTCTAGGTACTACCAGAAGCCCTGAGTTTTGAGATCTTAAAGAGCGAGTTGGATTGTAGCGAGACAGAAGATTGGTTAGATAAACAGGAGCTAGATTATTTAAAGCTTTATATGTAAGAAGCAATATTTTAAATTCAATACGAAACTTAACAGGCAGCCAGTGTAAGGAGGATCAAATTGGGATTGGGTTATCATATTATTTATTATATTATGTTGTAATTATGTTTCTCTTAAAGCCTTCTTCTATCAGTTATTTTTACAATTCATGATAACTTACTATCAAAAATGGGACACATGAGGAGGCCAAATTCTAGAACAAAACACCCACTGGCTACAGCCCTGACACTGAATAAATGGATTAATAATCTCTCGGTCTTTCTGTCTGTTTAGTAGATTCTCCTGATGCTGCTTTCACACCAAACATCACTCACTGTGTTTTAGCTTGAGTCCAACTGATCTTCCAGAAGATGTGATTGAGACACTTCCACTCAATACAGTCATATAGTGCTTTAATCAAACTTGTTTCTTGGTGTGAACACAGCCTTGCTCTGAGTGGCTGCTGGGTGTTGTAAGTAGTTGTTAGATGGTTGCTAAGGTGTTGCTAGGGTGTTGTGAGTGGTTGCTAAGGCGTTTCTATGGTGTTGCTAAGGTGTAAGGGTGGTTGCTAAGGTGTTGCTGGTTGGTTGCTAGGGTGTTTTGAGTGGTTCCTAGTGTGTTTTAAGTGTTTGGTGTTCTGGGTGGTTGTCAAGGTGTTGCAAGAAAGTTGCTGGGGTGCTTTGAGTGGTTGATAGGTCGTTACTAAGGTTTGCTAGGTGGTTTGCTTGGAGATTTTGAGAGCTTGCTATTTTGTGTGGTTCCAAGTGTGTTCTAAGTGGTTCACTGGTGTTCTGGTGGTTGCTAAGGCATTGTGAGGCAGTTGCTAGGGTCTCTAAGTGGTTGCTGGGTTTATGGAGTGCTTGGGGGTGTTATTTTGAGAGGTTCTATGTGTGTCTAAGTTGGTTGCTTTTGGTGTTGCTGTGGTTGCTAGTTTACTATGAGTGATGCTATGTGGTTGATCGGAGTGGTTGCTATGTGGTTGATCAGAGTGTTGCTTTCGTAATGGTGTTCTAAATGATATTTGGTGTTCTGGGTGGTTGCTAAGGCATTGTGGGGCAGTTGCTAGGGTGTTCTGACTGGTTGCTAAAGTATTGCTTAAATGTTGCGAGAAGCAGTTGCTAAGATGTTGTGAGTGGTTGCTAAGGTATTGCTTACTGGTTGTTAGGGTATTGTGAGTGGTTTCTGAGGTGTTGCTAGTTGGTTGTTCAGGTATTGTGAGTGGTTCTGAAGTGTTGCTAGTTGGTTGTTAGGGTATTGTGATGGTTTCTGAGGTGTTGCAGAGTTGGTTGTTAGGGTATTGTGAGTGGTTCTGAGGTGTTGCTAGTTGGTTGTTAGGGTATTGTGAGTGGTTTCTGAGTGTTGCTAGTTGGTTGTTAGGGTATTGTGAGTGGTTTTCTGAGGTGTTGCTAGTTGGTTGTTAGGTATTGTGGAGTGGTTTCTGAAGTGTTGCTAGTTGGTTGTTAGGGGTATTGTGAGTGGTTTCTGAGGTGTTGCTAGTTGGTGGTTAGGGTATTGTGAGTGGTTTCTGAGTGTTGCTAGTTGGTTGTTAGGGTATTGTGAGTGGGTTTCTGAGGTGTTGCTAGTTGGTTGTTAGGGTATTGTGAGTGGTTTCTGAGGTGTTGCTAGTTGGTTGTTAGGGTATTGTGAGTGGTTTCTGAGGTGTTGCTAGTTGGTTGTTAGGGTATTGTGAGTGGTTTCTGAGGTGTTGTCCTTTACTGTGATTGGGAAATGTCTAATGTATGTTCATCCTTCATGTGTTTCTGTCAGGGTTTGTAATAAAGTGTGTCGTCTGTATGTTCCTGTAAAGGCCAGCTCTTCTACAGAGAGTTACAGTTGTTCAGGAGATAATCAGTATTTGTTGATTCCTCCATTGTGTCTAACAATTGTTCTCTGTGTTCCTCCTGATTTACTAATAGTCTACTTGTTTACTGTGAAACCCCTAGAAGAGTCCTTTATTTTACTGGAGTGTGTACTTACGCTACCACAGATGATTTGAAGAATGTTCAGATCCAGTGAAATGAGCAGTTTTATCTATCTATCTATCTATCTATCTATCTATCTGTCCGTCCGTCCGTCCGTCCGTCCGTCCGTCCGTCCGTCCGTCCGTCCGTCCGTCCGTCCGTCCATCTATCTATGTTATTTTATACCCTGATGAGTCTGAGTTATTACTTTATTCAGTTTTTTATCCAAGAATGTTATGATTGACCAACAGAATCAAGTATTCCAGAACAGTAATCACATGAATAACAACAACAGAAAACAGAGAAATATTGAGCTTTATTGAAATTAATCAGTCTTTAATGGAGAACTGATATATTCACAGTTGTGTCAGTCACAGAGCAAAGCTGATTTTACTCTAAAACCAGTAGAGTTTCTTCATCAATCCTCCTCATGCTTGTTTATTCAGTCTTATACAGTAGTTATAATGCATGAATCCTCTATGATCAGCTTGTGAAGTACAGAAGTAAATGAGCCATGTTTTCAGATGACTTCTGATGAATCTGCATCAGTCACTGTCCAGTACACTTTTATTTTTGTCATTTACAGTAGTATTAATGTCTAATATTATCTCCAGCAGTTAATCTCATTAATTATCCTGATGGTGCTTGTATATTCATGCATATACAGTAGTTACAGTACATAACATATCAATCAGCTTGTAAAGCACAGGGAAATAAATAATCAGTGTTTTCAGATTAACATTTGAGAATCAGCGTCAGTCACAGTCCAGTTTTTCAGTTGTATGAAATATCTTTTATTTCTTATCTTATCATAACAGTATTAATGTCTAATAATAATTCCAGCTGTTAGCCCTACATGTAAAAACAGCATAATAAAAGAGAAGAGGAGCAGGATCTGTAGATCTTCTCAGGGCCACCACAGAAACACGGAGACAGGAAGAACCAGCAGGCGGATCGGAGCCATCAGAACTGGCAGCCCATTGGTGGAATTGCTGGTCAATATAGTAGTTCTAATAGTTGTAGAAGTTGTTGAGGTGTCAGCTGGATTAGATGCGTTTGTGTTGTTTGTTGCCTTTATTTATGAAAAAAGAAGACCGTGGACAGTGTGTTAGACGATACAACTAGTGACATCTTTTCTACTTCCTGTTTGTCTGATCTGATGAATATTCAAATCATCATTTAAATATCAAATCAGGTTCTGCACGGACACTGTTTATAGCTCTGCATAGCATACAGATCTTACACTCTCATAAAAGTGACTTTGTTAAACTGTAGAGTTCAACATCAGAAGTGGACAGAGCAGAGATCAATAAATTCAATAATCCCATAATGCAATTCGCCACCGCAAATAAACCCAAAACACCATAAATACAGACACTGGTCACTAACAGATTCTTTACAGTGTAGCTGAAAGTGCTGGGCTGTTGTAATTCAATGTTGGATCATCAAATGTGGACATATCCAGCTGTTGAGTTGAGTCAATTACATTTAGATTAAATATTGGGTATATCTTGACTTAAAAAACATGTGACAATCAAATATTGACAATTCTTCAGACTTTATCAGATCAACAGCTCAATTCATCTTCATTTCTGTGGAGCTTTTATGATGTAGATTGTGAAAAGCAGCATTAACATACCAACATAGACAAAGAAAAGATAATAAATAGCCATAATAATGTCTCAGATCATAGAATATAGCAAATAAATAAATAAATATATATTTCAAACACATCAACTCTTCATTTTCAGTACTTTGATCATGCAGTTTTATATATTTAAATTATAGTTAAAGTAATTTATTATTTTAGTAAATATAAGTGAATTACCTGTGCTGACGGTAGAGTCTGCAGAGCCGCCACCAGCAGAGCGAGAGCCAGAATCTTCATCATGATGTGATGTGATGATGAGGAGCTGCTGTCTGTGCTGATCTGAGATCTGTGTTCAGACTCTGGCAGAAACACATTCATCAGGAAGCTTTTATGCTCACCACAACAGCCAATCAGCTGCCAGCATATTGTTATTCTGCATATATATATATATATATATATATATATATATATATATATTATATATATATATATATATATATATATATATGTATATATATATTTATATATATATATATGTATTATATATATATATATATATATATATAATATATATGTAATATATATATATATATATATATATATGTATATATGAACAGTTCATGACTAAATGATCAGCTCCTCCTCTCAAATTATTATTATGATTTACATTTTCCATTTGAAACATTTTTAGACATAATACATTTCACAACTGATTCTTTTCTCTTGTCCTGATGACAGTGCTAATATTTTACTAGTTATTTTGCAAGACACTAGTATTCAGCTTAAAGTGACATTTAATGGCTTAATTACAAAGGCTTTCTTCATTTAAAGGCTTTGATCAAATAGATAGAAAGGTTGGCACCCAATAGCCTAGTGGTAAAGTGCGCCAAACATATAGCACCATGGTGCTCACGGTGACATGAGTTCAATTCCCAGCTTGAGGTTCTTTCTCTGCTCCCAATACTAATCTCCATTGTCCTTTCCAATTAAAGGAGAAAACCCCTAAAACAGTATAATTATTAAATAATATAGATAGACAGATATATAGTATAATAGAAATACTGTGGAAAAAATGTCCTTTGCTCTATTTTAAATCACCTGGGTAATTACAATTAATGTTTAATAAATGAAATCTAAATGTAATCCAAAAGTACTCAGATTACATTTCCATAAATGTGTATTCTGACAGTTCATATTACAAATTTGATCATGTAATTTGTAACTGATTACAGTTGGTCAGTTATTCACCCAGCTGTGGTTATAGTTAAACAGGGGTTAATTACAGGTTAATTAGAGGTTAATTATAAGACATATATTTGCTGAATTATAATTTCACAAGAGGAAGAATAATATAATATGTAACCCTCTTATAGAATATGTATATATAGCATGTTAAATTATCATATATATATATATATATATATATATATATATATATATATAATATATGATAATTTAAAATGCTGGTGGCACTACTAACTACTAAAACAAATTTTTACTAAAAACATTTAGTTTACTGACTGTTTGTTTCTAAAATACTCATTAATAGTCATCTGAAATCTTTATACTTTTCCATTATTCTTCAAACCACTAGATTTTACACATTTGACAGCAAAAAGCTTCAAATAAAATCCAGAACATCAACACTAAAATTCAGATATTTTCTTTTTTACAGTAAAGTCATTACAGTAGACATTTTACATTGTGTGTTTTAAGCCAGCATATATGTATATTACTAACAATGGCAGACAGAGATCTGTCTTCCTCATAGAGATCAGTGAGTGTGAAGCAGCAGGGTGGAAATATTACAGGAATGTTTAGATATTATGATCAGCTCACGTTAAACCTGGAGAAAAGCTAACTCAGGTGTATACAAATAATTCAACATTACATGAAAAACAAGCTAAAAGAGGCTACAATATTATGTTGCTGGATTATCTGATTATGTGCAGTATTTGTGGTTTTGACAGAGACCGTGACGGCATGTTCAGAAAATACAGCATGAAAATGAAGTTGGTTTCCTGCACGTAACATCAGATACAGTTCAACATTTGCATTTTTGCTTTAAGCGAGAAAAGCTGACATTAAAATGTACTGCGTGTATTCTGTTTTACATGTTTTTTAACTTTAGATTGCTTTAGAAATTCACAGAAAATCCAGAGAAATCTAAAGCTTATGAATTTCCAGTTACATAGTGATATCAAACCTATATGAGTTTTCTTTTTATCATTACACACACAAGAAGAACCCAAAAATGAAAATCCACATTATTTACTCTTAATTAGTGGGTGTAAATTTTTATTTCTTCTGTTGAACACAAAACAAGATAATTAGAAGAATGTTTAGAGGGGAAGGCAGCCATAGTAGCCTACTTCCATAGTAGGAAAAAATACTATGGTAGTTAATGGCATTCTTTTCTTCCTGCATTCCTTTCAGTGTTATTGTGTGAGAAATCTGTATTATAGTGTGAGCTGAGTAAATATAATCTGGATGATGTAATCAGATTACAAAAATTAAGTACTTATAATTAGAGGAAACTTCTTTTTTAATACTGTAATCAGACTACAGCTACCTTATGGATGATCACGTATTATTTAAACAATGGCAATAAGTTGTTCATAACTCATTGCTTCTGCTCATTTTTTCTATTTTTCATGTATATTTGTTTCATAATAACCTATTTTTGATTATTTTCTTGTAATGTTGCAGTTTTCTAAATGTGCTTAATCTGTAAAAACGTGACTCCAAGTAGTCGTATTACATTACCATTAATGTGTAATAAAAGTAATCTAAATGTAATTCAAAAGCAGTCAGATTATGTTGCTATTAATGAGTGATAACGTAATCTAAATATAGCACAAAATTTGTCATATTACATATCTATAAATGTGTAATAAAAGTAATCTAAATGTAATCCATAGGTAGTCAGATTACATTACCATAAATGTGTAATAAGTAATCTAAATGTAATCCAAAAGTAACCATATAACATTAGTGTTAATGTGTAATAAAAGTAATCTAAATGTAATCCAAAAGTAGTCAGATTATGTTACATTGATGCATGATAAAGTAATCTAAATGTAATCTAAAAGCAATCATATTACATTACTATTAATGTGTAGTAAAAGTAATCTAAATGTAATCCAAAAGTAGTCATATTACATTACTAATAATGAGTAATAAAAGTAATCTAAATGTAATCCAAAAGTAGCCAGATTACATTACTATTAATGTGTAGTAAAAGTAATCTAAATGTAATCCAAAAGTAGTCATATTACATTACTAATAATGAGTAATAAAAGTAATCTAA
Source organism: Danio aesculapii (assembly GCF_903798145.1). Taxonomy (NCBI): domain Eukaryota; kingdom Metazoa; phylum Chordata; class Actinopteri; order Cypriniformes; family Danionidae; genus Danio; species Danio aesculapii. Next base: position 51,257,056 of record NC_079453.1, read on the forward strand.
ATGTAATCCAAAAGTAGTCAGATTACATTACTATTAATGTGTAGTAAAAGTAATCTAAATGTAATCCAAAAGTAGTCATATTACATTACTAATAATGAGTAATAAAAGTAATCTAAATGTAATCCAAAAGTAGTCAGATTACATTACTATTAATGTGTCGTAAAAGTAATCTAAATGTAATCCAAAAGTAGTCATATTACATTACTAATAATGAGTAATAAAGGTAATCTAAATGTAATCCAAAAGTAGCCAGATTACATTACTATTAATGTGTAGTAAAAGTAATCTAAATGTAATCCAAAAGTAGTCATATTACATTACTAATAATGAGTAATAAAAGTAATCTAAATGTAATCCAAAAGTAGTCAGATTACGTTTCTATTAAAGTATGATAAAAGCGATCTAAATGTAATCCAAAAGTAGTCAGATTACATTACTATTAATGTGTAATAAAAGTAATCTAAATGTAATCTAAAAGTAGTCCGATTACATTACTATTAATGTGTAATAAAAGTAATCTAAATGTAATCCAAAAGTGGGCATATTACATTACTATTAATGTGTAATAAAAGTAATTAAATGTAATCTAAAAGTAGTCATATTACGTTATTAATAATGTGTAATAAAAGTAATCCAAATGTAATCTGAAAGTAGTTAAATGACATAACTATTAATACATAATAAATATAATCCAAAAATAGTCTGATTATGAATGTGTGATCTAGGAGTTCATATTACTGACTACAAATGTGATCATGTAATTAGTAACTGATTACAGGACATCACTAATCCGCCAGCTCTGATTATAGTTAAGAGAGGTTAATTATAGGATGAATATTGGCTGAAGTGATTGATTATTGATTAATTAATGAGCATTGTGATGAGCAGGGCAGTGATTGACAGGTGGAGGTGCAGATGGAAAGTGGAGGCGGAGCCATGAGGAGGCCTGGAGGTGGAGCTGGGGGAGGATCCTGTGGAGAAGGGGCCCGGTGGGGAGGGGCCAGGCGGTGAGGCGGGGCCAGGGCCTGGATTGGGTTTCTCTGTGGTCCTGTAGGGGGTGCTGGTGAGCGGTGATCTGCTGGACTGGACCGTGGTGCTGCTGGGACTCGGAGACGCAGTGATCGTAGTGCTGCTGTTCACTCCAGCTGATGTAGTGGCGCTTGCACCAACACCAACGCCAACACCGACGCCAACACCAACACCGATATTGGAGGACGAAGAAGAGTTTGTAGATGTTTTAGAGCCGACGTTAAGGCTGCTGAAGGCCTTCACTGATCCACTCTGAGAAACACACATAAACATCAGCTTCAGAGACACGACAGCATTAGTAGAGTTGGGGGAAACACATTACAAGTCACGTGAGTTATGTAATAAGTTATGTACATGATTTATATAATAATAATATTTATTTTTAGGTAATTAGTAAAGTTATTAAAGTTAGAAGAGTTAAAAAGTTTAAAGTTAAGTTAGTATAGCATTACTTAAGGTGCTGTATGTCAGTTTTTTGACTCTTCTAAAGCATAAAAACACCATAATATATGTTCAGATATTTCAGAATCATGCTCAGTGAACATTCCTGTTAATCTGAAAAGCAATGCTGAAGTCAGATATTCTGCTGTGAACATGTGTTTTCCGTGCCGGAACATCTGTCTTTGTTTTGGTCTCTTTAACCCACCCAATGCCAGTTTAGCCAATTATATTTCAGCAGCCCGGGTTGCCAGATGGTAGAAAACAGAGTATTTCATTCATTCGTTCGTTCAGAAAGGCTCTGAGAGCATGCGTCCTTGACCGAAATGCGACCTCCGGTGGACAGCAGACTCCGAAATGAGACAGATTCAGATTATTAATTCAGTTATTTATTAGCAACTGATATAATTATTATGAAAGTAAACATTAGGTGAGCAGGCTACATTGTAAACCTGTGTGCTAACAACACGCTTCATGACAAGATACACAGTGATGAGCAGTTTGGCTGTTTGCACCAGACGAAACACGACAGAAATGTAAATACAGCCATACAGAAGCACAGAATATGCACTCACTCATATAACGGGAAGGTTTATAATCTATTTCATACATAATAAACCTCTTAAACATTATTAAATGCACTAAATCTCTGATATGTGTTTAGTTATTTATTTTATTTTCCAGATCTGAGGTGAACTATCTGCTGCTGTTTTCAGTAGTATGGCAATAAATGTCATGTAAAATGGCCTTCAGACTCACATTATTAGTATTTAACATGGAATAAAGCACATGAGCTGTACCTGAGCTGATCAATGTCAGTGTTCTGTTGTGTGAGAAATAGAGGCCGTTTCTAATATATCAATTTGAAGGGTTGGTCAGGACAAAAACTTCTTTTAATATGGAAAATATTCCTTCTATCGGGTGTCGTTGCTTGTATTTAGAACACAGTTTATATCACTCACTCCTGTCCTCAATCTGGCAACCTGCGCTTGCGTTTGTTTTGATCCAGGAATGCAATACCTACTTCAACCACTGGGTGTCAAACTTAAATTCTGCACCTTTAATAAATATTAAGTCATATTATTTGAGTTACTTTTTTAGAAATGTAATACGAGTTACTTTATATTATTATTATTTAGCTTTTAAAAAATAAATAGCTGAATTAAAATCCGGCACTGATGAGAGAATGCAGGAACAGACAGAAAGCAGGATGGCTTTGGCTTCCATTGATGCAAAGTATTCTGATTATTCTGAACACATAAAGAAAAGGTAAAGGGCATTATAGTCTCAATCACACTGATTTTACTGAGCTAAAAAGACTAAAAGCAGCAAACACACTGCTGTAAACAGTCATTAATCTGTATATACAGCATGCAGAGCTCTGGGTCAGGAAGCTCTCAGAGGATAACATTATCCTACATTATTATAATCTGAAGTGTTTTTTAAAGATAAATGAAGGTTATTCAGCGTGTTGTTCATCGCAGAGCTCCTCTATTAAGAAAAAATAAGGAAAAACCCTGCAAGATCTGAAAGAGATCAAGCCTCAGCAAAGGTAAGAATAACTCAAGTTCCTCAAAAGTAACAGAATACATTACTGACCATGAAGAGTAACTCTATTTGGAGAGTAACTCAATACTGTAATGCATTACTTTCTAAAGTAACTTTCCCCAACACTGCTCTTTAGAAACATCTAGAAGAACCGGCTTCACTCAGATGTTATAGTCAGCATGCAAATTACATTTAAAAGAGTCTGAGGAGGGTGATGCAGAGGCGCAGTGGGTAGCACTGTGGCCTTACAGCAAGAAGGTTGCTGGTTCGAGCCTCAGCTGGGTCAGTGTGTGTTTCTGTGTGGAGTTTGCATGTTCTCCCCGTGTTGGTGTGGGTTTTCTCCGAGTGCTTCAGTTACCCCCACAAGTCCAAAGACGTAGTACAGGTGAAGTGGGTATGCTAAAATTGACCGTAGTGTATGAGTGTGTGTGTGTGAATGAGTGTGTATGGGTGTTTCCCACTACTGGGTTGCTGCTGGAATGACATCCACTGTGTAAAACATGTGCTGAAATAGTTGGCAGTTCATTCCGCTGTGGTGACCCCTGATTAATAAAGAGACTAAGCTGAAGGAAAATAAATGAAATGTGAATTTGACCTTTGTCAATGCAGCAGTGACCCTAGTAGTGACCCTTTTCACTACATATGTGTGTGTGTGTGTGTGTGTGTTAGCTGTTTCCTGCAGCCTCAGGCGTCTCTCTCTCTCTCTCTTCTCTCTTTGATCTGTGTTTAATGAGTGTTTTATCTCCTCTCTCTCCGTCTGAACTCTTCCTGCCTCCAGAAGCTGATCGAACACATGATTAATCATGATTGGCTCCAGGTTTAATGGCCTGTGATGTCCGCATTTCTCTCTTCATTTGGATAAAAGCGTCTGCTGTGTAAATCTGCATGTAAATCAAAGTTTTCAGGTAGTTCATAGTCATTTGTTTAGCTGAGGAATTTGCTCCACAGGGATCAGAATAAAATATTGCATAAGATTATTGATATTTAAAGCAGCTGTATTTTCTGAATATTAACTGGTCAGATGATTCAGAAATCATTATATGATGATGATTTGATTTATGATTATCAGTTTTGAAAACCGCTGTCCTGATTTATTTATTGAAACACCCTTAAAAATAATGCTGTGTGTTTTAGTTCAATGTGGGATAAAATATGAACAAACCCAATGTTGGGTTAATGTTTTTTAATTCAAATTAAATTAAGGTTTTTTATGCAACAGTTTGTCCTTATTTGACCCAGTGTTGTGTTAAAATAACCCAATAATTTTAACATTATACATTTAATTTTTAAGTATTTAAAAAATGTTATTAAACAAGATTTATTCATTTTTGTAATATTATAATTGTCTTTTTAAATAAATTAATGCATTATTGCTGAATAAACGTAATTATTAATTTGTATAACTAATAATTAATCCGCATTATATATACAGTGTTGATCATAAATGATCTGACCCCTCACAGATCTCTCTTTTACTGTGATATGTTCTCCAGGATGCTTTACAGTCATATATTAGTGCTGCTACATTAGATTAGTCAATACCAAAGACAAAACTGATCGACTAATCTAACAAACAAAATGAGGATCACAGTCCAGAAATTACTACACACAAATTATGTTGGAGAAATATTAAATACATTTTTAATAAACAGGAAAAATAGAGAGAGAAGCATAAAAAATATACAAAAATATGAAACATTTTATAGTTTTAATTTTATTTTGCAATGACTGCTTTGAGTTTAAATGTATTATCTGTCTATTCTTAAAGATGTTCAGTTTCATAAAACTGTCCTGTTTAAATGGACTAAATATGTTGATTATATTCACTAATAAATAGATTAAAATATTCAAAAGGGGGTGTGCTTATTTACGCTGAGCATATATAATATAATAGCAGAATGTCTTTATTTTATTTTATTCTCACGTGTAGTAGTTTAAATATATGTAGTATTTGATAGTCTCACCTGTATTGTGCAGAGCAGCAGGGTTATCCCGAGGAGTCTCATTGTGCCAGTGTTCGGGATACAGCAGATGTGTGTGTGTGTGTGTGCGCCCAGCTCTTTATATCACCTCTTCATACTGATTGGGGACATTGCAATATGCAAAATGACCCTTAAGCAGCTCCCACGTGGAATTATTAAACCATAATATAGTTGTGTAAAACCCTAACCCTAACTATAGTGAACGGATCAACTCTAATAAATACTGTAGTATACTGTGGTTTTACTGCACTAAACTGTTGTGTATTGTAGTATAATCTACACAGTAGTTGTAGAAAACTACAGTATTGGGTCAGTTGTTTATATTGCTACTGTGTTACCATAGCAACTGTAGAATCACTACAACAGATCGATTACTGTAGTCGTTGTGTTACCATAGCAACTGTAGAATTACTACTACAGATCAATTAGTATAGTTGTTGTGTTACCATAGCAACTATATAATCACTACAACAGATCGATTACTGTAGTTGTTGTGTTACCATAGCAACTGTAGAATCACCACAACAGATCAATTACTGGAGTCGTTGTGTTACCATAGCAACTGTAGAATCACCACAACAGATCAATTACTGGAGTCGTTGTGTTACCATAGCAACTGTAGAATCACCACAACAGATCGATTACTGTAGTTGTTGTGTTACCATAGCAACTGTAGAATCACTACAACAGATCGATTACTGTAGTCGTTGTGTTACCATAGCAACTGTAGAATCACCACAACAGATCTATTACTGTAGTTGTTGTGTTACCATAGCAACTGTAGAATCACCACAACAGATCAATTACTGTAGTTGTTGTGTTACCATAGCAACTGTAGAATCACCACAACAGATCAATTACTGTAGTTGTTGTGTTACCATAGCAACTGTAGAATCACCACAACAGATCAATTACTGTAGTTGTTGTGTTACCATAGCAACTGTAGAATCACCACAACAGATCAATTACTGTAGTTGTTGTGTTACCATAGCGACTGTAGAATCACCACAACAGATCTATTACTGTAGTTGTTGTTTCCATGGCAACTATAGAATCACCATGAGAGATTTATTAAAGTTCTTTACCATAGTGTGGTTCAAAACCCCTACAGTATTTAGTATACATTACTATGGTATTTTTTCCAGAGGGGTGATACCACCAACTATTCCAGCATATGTTTTACACAGCGGATTCCCTTCCAGCTGCAATGCATACTGGGAAACACCCATACACACACACACACACACACACTCATACACTACGGCCAATTTAGTTTATAATGAATGACCCAGCCGGGACTCAAACCAGCGATCTTCTTGCTTTGAGGTGATCGTGCTACCCAGTGTGCCACCATGCCACCCACCACACAAGATCCATTACAAAAGACAGTTATGCCAGTACTTCAAAGATGACTGGTAACACACCTCAGTAAGCTCAGGATTTATCTTAATTTATTTAGGATTTACATTAATTTATTTAATGTATTTGATGTTAAAGTAATGAGTTTTATAAACAAATGGATTCTATATACAAAACAGCTTTAAATGCAAGTAAAGATTATGTTTCAAATGCCTTAAAAAAATCATCAGAATGAGAGAAAATATTGATGAAATAATGAACATTCAGTTATAGTCAGAATAAAATATCACGCTTATTTTAAGCTGTGCTTATTAAAATATATGAAAGAATAAGTGATCATACCTGATCATTGGAGCTTGGTTTTTTTTTTATCTTGTACTTAATTGAATAAGCATCAACAAAAGAGTTCAAATAAAGAATCAGTGATCATTAAAATGTGTTTCTGATTTAAAAGATACAAATATTCTTACTATCAAATCTAATGTTTTGAAGGATAATGGTGAAAAATAAAGATTTTAGATGTCCATTGATGAGGTTTTGGTTAACTTTAGAAACTAAAATGAGAAAATATGATATATAATATGACAAATAAAACACTATATATAAATAATATAGTAGTAAAAATTGTAGAGAAAATATTTGTTAAATAGTTTGCAATAAAACATTTGAGCATTGCAGTTGTTTTAGTGATGATGGCTTAGTGAAAATAATCTAAAATTTGCGGAAATGTGTAAATAGCCATTAGGTAAAAATGTTCCAAGCATTAGGTTTGCATGTAAACAAACACACTCTCAAATGTGGTAAATGTAGTGTAAAGTGTCCGTCACACTGCTGTGGGCTGAGTTATCTAAGGCCATTCACTTCACACCGTAAACAAATACACTGTACATTCAGCTTTAAATATAGCAAAATATGCTGAGATACCAGATCAATAACGTGCGTGTGTGCGTGCGTGCGTGTGTGTGTGTGCGTGGGTGTGTGTGTGTGTGTGACGGTCATGTAATTATAGATGGCTGTTTCAGTGTTGAAGGTTGTGTTTATCTTATTAATGGATAACAGAATTGTTTTATCCACTATATTATAAGTGATGTTTTATTTGTTTTATAATATTGTGTGACTCTGTCCTGGATATCCTGTCAATTATTTCTTATACTTATGAATTATGTTTTGTACATTGTATTCTCAGGTCAGTTCAGCATGTGGACACAATAAATCATTTATTAAAGCAGAGTTTCCTGTTTCAAAGGAGAAATATTTAGGAAATTATAAGAGTAAATGAAGGACAATAATATAAATGTACTCAGTATTTGCTCTCTCTCGAGGAGTTTCTTCTGTTGAACACTAAAGAAGATATTTTGAAGAATGCTGAAAACCTGAAAACATAACCTCAAAGGAACAAACAAAAATTACAGGGAATTATTAAATTACAAAAAAATGCACATAGAAAAATTATTCCAGAGTATATATTTAATATATATTAATATCAGAAATGTTAGGTTTATTTGTACCACTTTTCTTTGTGTACATTTCCCATATATAATATATCCCATGTACATGGCATTTCCCATATATAATAATTGAATTATTAATCAAATATTCCTCCAAATACGTATTTTTTATTATTATTGTTATTATTATTATTATTATTATTATTATTATTATCAATATAGGCTAACATAAAATAAACAGTAAATCGCCAGCGGAATGGCGTCTGCACTAGAGGCGGAAGTGACGCAACTCTCCGTCTGTTCATCCAATCAGAGCTCGCGGCGCAGGATTTCGAACAACAACGTCTGTGAGTGAAAACAGCGGAGGAGAAGGCGACAAAAACACGGAATTAACCGACAGAAAGCGGGTGCTTGTGGCGGTGGTGACCAGAGGCAACGATGGTGCAGAAGAAAAGCTTCCAGCAGAGTCTGGAGGACATTAAAGAGAAGATGAAGGAGAAGCGGAACCGGCGGCTGAGCGCGGCGGCTGCGGCCCGGAGATCCGTGCAGCACCGGGGAGCAGGTCAGTGGAGATACGCTCGGTCTGGTTGATGGTGAATTGAAGTAAAATGAGTTATTTATTTACACATTTCTTCATTTTTAAACATTGACAACATATTACTCGCACAACTTTGAGTATTGGGTCTGAAATTGCATGAGATTTGGACATCAAAACAACAGCAGCACTGAACACTGTACTCTGATAGTCATTGACCGCTAATGTGAGTTCCCTATTTAGAATTTGCAAACAATACTAATGAAATGATTATATTAAGCAGAAAGTCCAAATGTGCGAATATGAAGTCAACTTTAACGTTACGATTGAAGTAAAGTTGGCTTTATATTATTGAGGTAAAGTTGGTTTTATATTCGCATATTCATTTAGCAGTCTCTATATTGTTTACCATGTTACTTTGAATATTCGATCGGAATTAGCATGCAAGTATGACTTCTAAACAGCAATAACACTTTCTAATTGACTCTGAACAATGCTGTACTTTAATAATCATTGGCTGCTAATATGATTTCTCTATTTAGAATTTGCAAAGAATACTTTTCTGACATTATAATATTAAGGAGAATGACTGAATATCCGAATATAAAACCAACTTTACCTCTATTTTATATTTGCACAATGGTGCAGTGACATCTTATGACACACTCTGTGTATTGTTTACCATGGTACTTTGAATATTCGGTCTGAAATAACATGTAAATATGACTTTAAAACAACATTAGCACTATTTAATTGACTAAACAATGCTGTACTTTGATAGTCATTGACTGCTAATGTGAGTTCCTTATTTAGAATTTGCAAACAATACTTTTTAGGAATGATATTGTTATGGAGAAAGTCCAAATGTGCAAATATAGTCAACTTTAACATTACGATTTAAGTAAACTTAACTTTATATTTGCACACTGGTTCAGAGACCATCTTATGACACACTCCCTGTATTGTTTACCATGGTACTTTGAATATTCGGTCTGAAATCACATGTAAACATGACTTTAAAACAACATTAGCACTATTTTATTGACTGAACAATGTTGAATGTTTGAACGTCATCAGCTGATAATAGAAGTTCCCTGTTTAATTTGCAAACAACACATTATGAAATTATATTAATGAGGAAGTATGAATGGGCGAATATATTACCAACTTTACCTCTATCCCTCACAGTAATATATAACAGTAATTATGCCAAGTATTATTTTTTAAATTACCCACTAAATACGTTTTATTAACGTCGACCCCAACCCTAAATCCAACCCTCACAGTAATGTAAAAACTTTAATTTTTCAGAGTATTAGTCATGTTATTTATTAAATTATTACCTGTTAGTTGTTTGTTTATCAATGTTTACCCAACCCTCACAGTAATTATACAGGGTATTATTTATTAAATTATCCATAAATTGTATTTTATTATCATCTACAGCTACCCCAACCCTCACAGTAATATACAAACAGTAATTATACAGAGTATTCGTTCAGTCATTCATTTTCTTTTCAGCTTAGTCCCTTTATTAATCTGGGGTCGCCACAGCGGAATGAACCACCAGCTTTTCCAGCATATGTTTTATGCAGCGGATGCCCTTCCAGCTCTCATTCACACTTGTACACTACGGCCAACTTAGCTTACCCAATTCACCTGTACCACATGTCTTTGGATTGTGGGAGGAAACCCACGCGATCATGAGGAGAACATGCAAACTCCACACAGAAACACCAACTGACCCAGCCGAGGCTCGAGCCAGCGACCTTCTTGCTGTGAGGCGATTGTGCTACCCACTGCGCCATCGTGATGCCTTATACAGAGTATTATTCATATTATTTATTCTATTATTACCTGTTAAATGTTTTTTATTAATGTCTACCCCAACCCTCACAGTAATGTAATAATAATTATACAGAGAATTATTTGATTAATTATATTTTATTAACATCTACAACAACCCCAATGATCACAATAATTAAAAACAAAAAGTAATCATACTGAGTATTATTCATATTATTTATTAAATCATCTATTAAATTATATGTAATTAATGTCCACTCCAAGTCTGTGCATTTCACTTTACATTATATTAATATGTTCTGGCTAATTCTGAATGTGTTGTCTTCATTTTAGAAAAAATCTTTGTTGTTTATATTCGTGAGTAGTGACAGTTTTTGCAAGATATTATGTTTATTCTTACATCAGTGGAATGTATATCCTGTTATTAAAATATAGTCATCGTTCACACACAAATGTAAATTCTGTCATCATTTACTCATTTGGTCCAAACCAGTTTGAGTGGGTTTTTTTTCAACACAAATCAAGATATTACTGAATGTTGAGAACATTTTTTGGAAAAGACATTTACTTCCAGTCATTTTGATCCTACAATAGAAGTCAGTGGCTGTTTTTCCCCAAACTTCTTCAGTATATCTTGTTTTTCATTCAATGGAAGAAAGAAACTCAAGCAGGTTGAGGTGTGAAAATGTTAATTTTTGTGTGAACTGCCCCTTGTCTTATGGTGTTGTCGTGTGTATGTTTACAGCTGCAGTGAAGCCGTTGGTGCTGAAGAGCGTTCAGGCCAATAATAAAGCTCTGGCCGTGGCTCTACAGGCGGAGCGGGAGAAGGTTCGACAGGCGCAGGGAGTCATTCTGCAGCTGAAGAAGGAGAGACAAACACTGCTGTTCCACCTGCTGATGCTGAAGAGGACACTGAGAGAGAGACCCGCACACACCACACCACAGGAGGTTTCTCCTCCTGAAGAGATGAGTCCTCCGAGACCAGCTCAGCCCATCAGTCCACGGTCAGACAGAGCAGATAAGACACACACATTGTTTTTATTAGCAGCCCTATTACAAAGTTGTGACAGTAAGCTAAGTATTTGACAGTTAAAAATAAATGTTTTGTTTTGAATGAATGCATGAATGCATTGAATGAATGCATAAGAAATATATTTTCTAAGACCAAATCCTCCAAAAAAAATACAAATAAATGATTATACAAAGATAAGAGGAGGTTCTCAAGCATCAAAACAATGGAAGTCTAATATAGAGTTATTGTTTGTTTTCTTTATGTTTGTCCTGTTTATTTATATATATATATATATATATATATATATTATTATTATTTTTTTTTTAATTTTATTATTGCCCTATGATTTTTGTATCAGTCTTCTTAAAATCAGAGGGAAATTAATGAATCATCAATTTATTAGAAAATGAATCTAAACAGGACAAACATAAAGAAAACAAACAATAACTCTAGATTAGACTTTCATTGTTTAAAAAGTAATATATATATATATATATATATATATATATTTTTTTTTTTTTTTTTTTTTTTTTTAATTTTTTTTTATATACAAAACTCTTGTCAGGCATATTTAGATCATGAAATATTTTTCTGACTTATGTCTGTGTTTTTTTGCTTGTGTGTGTGTTTCTCTCAGGCCTGTGGATGTGTGTGATGATGTCCAGCAGCTTCCGTCAGCAGAGTCGCGTCTCTCTGCAGGTAGTTTTACTTCTCATGCCAGGGTGTTTGCGGGGTCTTAAAAAGTATTAAAAGTTGATAAATCAGTGTAGAGAAATGTAAGGCCCTTAAAAGTTATTTAAAAGTCCTAAATGCTATTTTGCAAGGTATTAAATGTTATATCAATTTTGATTATGCAGCATATGCTAAAGTTTGCCTGATTTATATTTGTGGATATCAGGATGATGTGTAGTTTATGAAATCAATGAAATCCTGCTAGATTTGACATCATGCTGCTTTGTTTACTGCAGAAACCAAGGCAACGCCATTATTTCTGCAGTTCTATAGTGCCAGCCTGCTGAATTAGCAAGATTTAATAGATATTTAAGCAGTATATGAATAATGATTTAGTTTTGGATTAGTTTCTTATATTAATATTTAGCAAATATACTGTAAGTTAAAATCTCGCCAGTGTTTCCGGTTGAAACCTTAAGTGGTTATATGTATGGAAAGAGTCTTAAAAGGTATTGAATTTCACTCTCTGATTCCTGTATGTACTCTGCATACACACATCTGCATTAATGGAAAATTATGCACAGATTATTTCACAATTATTTAGCAAATTAACGCACTAATCAATATATTGATATATGTCTGTAGAACAAGCCACTGTATTAACCTTAACACACTTTAACTTGCCTAATTACCCTAGTTAAGCCTTTAAATGTCACTTTAAGCTGAATACTAGTGTCTTGAAGAATATCTTGACTAATATTATGTGATGTCATCATGGCAAAGAGAAAAGAAATAAGTTATTAGAGATGAGTAAATAAAATGTGTTTAGAAATGTGTTGAAGAAATCCCTCGGTTAAAACAAAACTTGGGAAAGTTTAAATTTCACAACTATTAATTTTGATTTCAGCTCTATGTACATCATCTGTTATTAATTTATAAAGTTGTTGTATTATTGTTTTTATTTACCGTAATCTTTCCGTGGCACTGAATAATCAGTCATTGTGTGTGTTTGTGTTTTAGATGCTCGATCCGTGTCTTTGCCTCCTACAGTGGGAATGAGGAGGAAACGCTGCTCTGGGATGAAGAGGAGACGCAGCTCTCGCTTTTACTCAAACCCTGAGCAGACAGAGGAGCGTGGAGCCCAGCCCAGTGTGGAGGACCTACATCAACATCAACAGGCTGAAGTAGGGGCTGCTGGGTCGTTTTCATCTACTCTGTGCTGATTCTGAGTCTTAATTTAGCCACAACTTTCTCTGTTTCAGCATCAATACACTCTGGGTATATTGAGTCTCCTTTCATTATGTCGGTGCTGTTTTTGCCCCATTGACTTCCATTATAATCATGTTTTTTGATTGTAAAGCCATGACAGCATATAATCATGCATTCTTGAGTGTTGCTGGTTTTCCCCTATTGGGATTAAGAGGGACAAAGTGTCATTTGTACTGTGGATCATCTATTGCAGTGCCAAAAAGCTTATTTTCTGGCTTCTGTTTGGAGTATAGTGTGTGTGAGAATGTAAGAGAGAGCTTTGCACACTGTGCTGAAACTCTTCAGGCCAGCCTAATGGGTTAATGCTGCACACTGATGATCAACAGTAAATGACACTTTGTCCCTCTTAATCGCAACAGGGAAAACCAGCAACACTCAAGAATGCATGATTATATACGCTGTCATGGCTTTACAATTAAAAAATATGATTATAATGGAAGCCAATGGTCAAAACAGCACCAACATCACCAAAGGGGAGTCAATGTGAACAGCACGCAGGGGTTAACTTGTTGAATGTGTCTTGACAGGAAGCTCGCGTGCAGCCGGTGGAGCTTGACGTCCAGCTCTGCACTCCTGAAGCTCCAGCGCGCAAGAAGAGGAGCGCACAGCCCAAAGCAGAGCGAGGCCGCAAGGCGGATCGGGCCCCGCTGAAGAAGCCCTGGGAGAACCACAGACCCCGAGCCCGATCCAAGAGCAGAGAGCGTCCCCAGAGCCGAGCAGGAGCCACACTGACCCCGGCCGACCGCCTCAACTCCTCACTGGGAGGAAACGACACCTTTGATTTCGACTGCGAGGAGGCCGTTCACCTCACGCCGTTCAGAGACAAACACAAACACACCGAGATGGAACCAGAACCGCTCGCTGCTGCAGCTGATGTGTGAGTTACTGCTGTTCAATGACCTGCACAATGAAACTAGTTAAGCCTGTCAATGTCACTTTAAGCTGAATACTGATATCTTGAAAAATATCTAGTGAAATATTATACACTATCATGACGTATATAGTTATAAGAGATTTTATTGAAACTATTATTGTTTAAAAATGCTGTGAAATCTCCATTAAACAGCACTTGGGAAATATTTGAAAAACAATTTATTTTACAGGAAGACTGATTTTGTTTTTTCAAATGTTAGTGTGTATCATGTATGTATATTGTATATATGTGTATATATATATATATATATATATATATATATATATATATATGAAATACAGAAATTAACTAAACTAGATGTGTGTAGAAAGATGGAGGGAGATTTATATAGTTAAGCCTAAAATTATTCACACCACTAACCAATTCTGACCTAAGGTTTTTATTCACATGTAAATAAAAGCTTTAGGGTGGAAAAAATCCACATGGATGCCTCTTATACAGCGTCTAACTGTCTTTTGGCAGAAGCCTGCGTCGTTTCCAGTCCAAAAAAACTTGCTGATTGAGTAAAAGTCACTTAGACAGTAGGGCTGGGCAATAAATCGAAAAATAATCAAGCGACATTCATAATCTGTAATCAATCAAATTCTTCCAGGCCATTTTTTTCGATTGCTTTCCCTACTGCATGTCGAGTCACGTGAGTCTGCTCTGTTAATGCTTTATTTATACGGCTGCAGCCACTTTGCAGCCACATCTGATCTCTGGTCAAGTAGAACGATGGACCCATTGTTGGGTCTTTCTTTGCACTACATTGACGATGATTGGAAGCTGCACCAGAGATGCCTTGAGATGATATATTTTCCATTACGTTAAAATGATTATTTACATTAAAAACTTGTTTACAGAAGATGCAAGAAATGCACAGATTAAATATGATTTACAGGATATGCAAGTGTTATTTTATTTAGAAGATAAACTGCTTATTTTCTACTTTTAATATGAAAAACGCTGAATAATTTATTTATTTTTTCAAAAATTCAAGTTATTTATTTTAATGTTTTTTTATTATTATTTTTAAAAAGTGACTGCTGTTTTTAGGCAGTGTGTGTTTTAATTTCAGTTGTTCAATGTTTATGTTCAATAAATAATCATAGATAGTCTGTGTTTCCTTCAATTGTTTTAAAATCAATTAATGCACCTTTCAGAAATCCCTCATTTGTAATATGAGCTTATTTACTGTACAAAACTTGTCAGTGAACTATGAGGGCAAACAATTAATAAATCGTTCATTAATTATAATCAAGTTATAATGTTCAATTTATCAAGATTTAGATTTTAGACCAAATCTCCCAGCCCTATAAGTCAGAATTCGCATGTGTATGTGTCCACATATATCTGGTCTATTTGTTTAATTACAGTAATTAATTACTTCATAACTCATTATATCCCACACTGCCCATCAGAATGGAGAACATCAGCCCAATGGAGGGGCAGGAGGAAGATGAAGATGAGGAGGAGACGCCGTACATCCCCAACAGAAGAATCAGGAGAGCCTGCAGTCCTGTAGCCAGACGAGCCCGGTCCAAACGCCGCTCCAACAACATGCAGACACACAGTACAGGTACACTCAACATCTGCTCACCAACACTGAGCTTTTGGGTTTATGATGACAGGATCATCAGCTGCAGGGCAATAAAACCTGTTTCTGCCTTCTATATGGAGTAATGGAGTATAGGCGTTAGAGAGAGAGAGACCTTTGCACACTTACCCTTGATATGTGAAAGAAACTCAAAGTAATCCCCTCAGCTGTCAGAACACAGTAAGTGTATTTCTGCACACACACTATTATCTGCTGTTTTACTCCATATTAAAGATAGAAAGTCTTCAGCACAGACCGATCTAAAGGGTTAATGCAGACAACTGATGCTCAACAGTGACCAATTGTCCATCTCCAGGATGTCCGCAGGGTCTAAAAGTATTAATAGTTGATAAATCAATTATAAGAAAATTAAGGCCTTTAAAAATTAAAGTCTTAATTACATTTTTTCGAGGTCTTAAAGGGCACCTATGGTGAAAAATCTACTTTTCAAGCTGTTTGGACAGACATGTGTGTTATTATATTGTATAGAGCGTCATATTGGGCTGATATAAACACACCCAGTGCTTTTTTTTCAATTTAACAACATAAAAACGGTGGACCAATTGGAGCGGTTTTCAGATCGACCGCAACGTGACGTAGGAGAGCGGTCCCCCCGCCCACCGAATTAATTGACAGCTGCATGTATTGACATGTCCCGGTAGTCACGTGTATAATCATAACAACAAGACCAAGACGTGCGCAAAGCAGCCGGGAATAAAAGATCTGTTCAGTTCGCTAAGATCATCAATCATCATCAAACGTGATCAAGAGTGAGTTTCACAAGTTTAACATGTTTTAAAACAGAGCATGTGTGTAATGAAGTACAGCGATTTACTTCATCAGCACAGCCGCGTGTCAGAACAATTATAAAAGAAAATGCTTCAATCCCAGTTTGTGGACGTTAAATCAGGTTTATTTTGTACATTAATATAACAGATATCCATACTGCAGTGGAGATTAACCTGTAGCCTGTCACATATGCATGCAAAAAGAGTGCAAAGCTCGATGCGCTCTGTCTGTCTCTCTCTCTCTCTCTCTCTCTCTCTCTCTCTGTGAGTGTGTGTGTGAATGCGCTGTGTATCTGTGTGTGTGTCTGCGCGTGAACTTTGTAACGACATTGTGTGTGACTCATCGATGCAACTGCACCACAAATACTCATTGGTAAAGTTCTTACTGTAGTATTTCTCACAAACGCAACGTGAGATCCTTCCTTTAAGTCTGTCTGTTGTCTGACGCAGTCGAGGGAGGAGATTAAGGCACGCAGAAAGGCACGTATAAACAATGGGCAGGGAGGACTAGCCTTAAAGAAGCAGTCCGACAAAACAGCCCCCTAGTGCAAAAATGTATAAAATAGAATCTTGCAAAAGGTATGATGAATAATCTGATGGGTGTTTTGAGCTGAAACTTTACAGACACATTCTGGAGATGTAAAACACTCATATTAAATCTGAAAAAAGGGCTAACCTAGGTGCACTTTAAATTTTGTTCAAGCGTTGTCCAAAGTCTGTGACTCCAAAAAAGCATAAATATATTTATTTTCATACTAATATTACCAATAGCGTGCTCGATTCATTGGTATGGGCCCGGGCGTGTCCCGCCGAGCTCATCTGTCCAGGTGATGTCACCTGTGTGACAAATGTGGGAAGGTGATGTGACACATGTAATAACACCTTTCTTAGAAGTTTGATTCATCATCCTGCAACTTTTAGACACAAGTACTTTTGGAATAACCAGTTTAAGAATACCAATTGGAATTTGATCTGGACTTATAACAACAAATATTGTGCTGCTAATGAAGTTGAAGTGAAATCTACTTTACAATTATACATAAAGTACTCCCAACCAACCAGTTGCTCAAGAGATATAAAGTTGATCTTTCTGATTCTTGTGTTTTTTTGAGGAATGGATGTTGAGATTGTTTTTTGATTGCATGTAATGTTAGATATTTCTGGTTTGAGGTTGAATGTCTATTTAATATACTGAGTGGTCATTGAATTAATATAAAGAAAAGAGATGCCATATTTTATGCAGGTAAAAAGATTTAGATAAGAATCTGTTGTTTATGTTAAATCTTTTGCTATTATTAGGGAGGTTTCATATATACAAGTGTAATAGTCAGAGAGGAAGCCTAATATCTCCCACTTCAAGGCTGACTTAAAATTGTAAAGCAACCAGAACTGTAAATCTACTCTAAAAGCTAAACTCCTCTTCTCCATGGTAGTTGTATATGTATACTCGCTCTTGTTCTTTGTTTGTTTGTTTGTTTGTATGTTTTTTTTCTCTCCGTTTTGTCATTTTACTTGCATGATTTATGCTAAAATGTGAATATCCTATTGTGATATTTGTTATGCATTTGATTGGAAATGTTCAGCAAATATAATAATATAATATGTATATATATCTTGATATGGTGACGAGTTGTTAAAATATTCTGAGAAGGTTTTAAAAAGGTATTAAAATTACCTTTAGGATTCCTGCATATGCCCTGCTCTTAATCCCAACAGGGAAAACCAGCAGCCCAATGGAGGAGGAGGAGGAGGAAGAGCTGGAGGAAGAGGAGGAGACGCCGTACATCCCCAACAGAAGAATCAGGAGAGCCTGCAGTCCTGCAGCCAGACGAGCCCGGTCCAAACGCCGCTCCAACAACATGCAGACACACAGCACAGGTACACTCAACATCTGCTCACCAACACTGAGCTTTTGGGTTTATGATGACAGAAAATTCTGGAAAACACTTTGTTTTTAGTGTAATAGAAGGGTTAGGGTGAAGATCTTTTTATTTGCTGAATTTTCCTCATCATTACTGCAGGCTTCAGTGTTCACCAGCCTTCAGAAGGCACTATAGCATGATGATTCCATGATCCAGTAGTACCAACACTATAAACTACAACCATTTTTTGGTGCTAACTACTATTTCGGGTAGTAGACAGGAACATGTTTTCTCATTTACCTCCTGTTAATAACAATAATAATGATAATAATATTGATTAAAAGTCTCTGATTGAGTTGAAGATCATTTTGGGCTCTCCTGTGAGATTTGCATTAGTGTTCGATTATTTGTCCGGGTTTGGATTTGAATAATAACACTGTATTGTTTTGCAGAGTCTTTCTCTTAAACCTGAACCCTTCTCCTTCTTGTGTGTTGTGTTGCTGTGCAGAAATCTGCTCTGCTGCTGCAGTGATGGAGGAGCAGAACACTGCAGATCTTCTGTTCACGTCTCCAATCTGTGATGCTGAGGAGAAAAGGAGAACATCTGACCTGCAGAGCGGCCCACCACAGCTGAGCTCATGTGCGCATCATCTGCCTGTGCATTCACTCACTCATGCATTTAATTACTCATGCATATACTCATGCGTTTGTTCACTCATGCATTCATTATATTCACTCACTCATGCATTCACTCACTCACTCATGCATTAATTACTCATGCATATACTCATGTGTTTGTTCACTTATGCGTTCATTCACTCACTCATGCATTCATTATATTCACTCACTCATGCATTCACTCACTCACTCATGCATTAATTACTCATGCATATACTCATGTGTTTGTTCACTTATGCATTCATTCACTCACTCATGCATTTTTATATTCACTGACTCATGCATTCATTCACTCACTCACTCATTTTTATATTCACTGACTCATGCATTCATTCACTCACTCACTCATTTTTATATTCACTCACTCATACATTCATTCACTCACTCATGCATTTTTATATTCACTGACTCATGCATTCATTCACTCACTCATGCATTTTTATATTCACTGACTCATGCATTCATTCACTCACTCACTCATTTTTATATTCACTCACTCATGCATTCATCCACTCACTCATGCATGCATGCATTCACTCACTCACTCACTCATGCATTAATTACTCATGCATATACTCATGCGTTTGTTCACTCATGCATTCATTATATTCACTCACTCATGCATTCACTCACTCACTCATGCATTAATTACTCATGCATATACTCATGTGTTTGTTCACTTATGCATTCATTCACTCACTCATGCATTTTTATATTCACTGACTCATGCATTCATTCACTCACTCATGCATTTTTATATTCACTGACTCATGCATTCATTCACTCACTCACTCATTTTTATATTCACTCACTCATGCATTCATCCACTCACTCATGCATGCATGCATTCACTCACTCACTCACTCATGCATTAATTACTCATGCATATACTCATGCGTTTGTTCACTCATGCATTCATTATATTCACTCACTCATGCATTCACTCACTCACTCATGCATTAATTACTCATGCATATACTCATGTGTTTGTTCACTTATGCATTCATTCACTCACTCATGCATTTTTATATTCACTGACTCATGCATTCATTCACTCACTCATGCATTTTTATATTCACTGACTCATGCATTCATTCACTCACTCACTCATTTTTATATTCACTCACTCATGCATTCATCCACTCACTCATGCATGCATGCATTCACTCACTCACTCACTCATGCATTAATTACTCATGCATATACTCATGCGTTTGTTCACTCATGCATTCATTATATTCACTCACTCATGCATTCACTCACTCACTCATGCATTAATTACTCATGCATATACTCATGTATTTGTTCACTTATGCATTCATTCACTCACTCATGCATTTTTATATTCACTGACTCATGCATTCATTCACTCACTCACTCATGCATTTTTATATTCACTCATTCATGCATTCATTCACTCACTCATGCATTTAATTACTCATGCATATACTCATGTGTTTGTTCACTTATGCGTTCATTCACTCACTCATGTATTTTTATATTCACTCATTCATGCATTCATTCACTCACTCATGCATTTAATTACTCATGCATATACTCATGTGTTTGTTCACTTATGCGTTCATTCACTCACTCATGCATTTTTATATTCACTCATTCATGCATTCATTCACTCACTCATGCATTTAATTACTCATGCATATACTCATGTGTTTGTTCACTTATGCGTTCATTCACTCACTCATGCATTTTTATATTCACTCATTCATGCATTCATTCACTCACTCATGCATTTAATTACTCATGCATATACTCATGTGTTTGTTCACTTATGCGTTCATTCACTCACTCATGTATTTTTATATTCACTCACTCGTGCATTCATTCACTCACTCACTCATGTATTTTTATATTCACTCACTTATGGATTCATTCACTTACTCACTCATGTGTTTGTTCACTCATGCATTCATTCACTCACTCATGCATTTTTATATTCACTCACTTGTGCATTCATTCACTCACTCACTCATGAATTTTTATATTCACTCACTCATGCATTCACTCACTCATGCGTTTGTTCACTCATGCATATACTCATGCGTTTGTTCACTCATGCATTCACTCACTCATGCATTTACTCATGCATTTTTTTAATTCGCCCACTCATTCATGCTCTCACTCTCCTGCTCATGTATGCATTTATTAACTCATGCATTTATTCATTCACTCACTCATGAATTTTTATATTCACTCACTCATGCATTCACTCACTCATGCATTTATTCACTCATGCATGTACTCCTGCGTTTGTTCACTCATGCATTTTTTTAATTCGCCCGCTCATTCATGCTCTCACTCTCCCGCTCATGTATGCATTTATTAACTCATGCATTAATTCATTTGTTCATGTAGTCGCACTTCTTATGGTCATGCATTCATTTATGAACTCATGCATTCATTTATTACAGCACTCACTCATACATGCACTCAATCCCTCACTAGTTCATTCATTCATTGAGTGAGTGTGTGTTCTGAGTGTGTTATTGTGTGTCCACAGCTCCAGCAGAGTCTCTGGTGTCCATGATGAGTCCTGCAGAGCCGGAGCTCCTGCTGCTCCAGAGCCCAGTGTTTGAGTTCCAGCAGAACCAGGAGAACCAGCAGCCACAGCCGGCCCGCAGGAGGACAGGTAACACAGCTGCTGTATCATCATCATCATCATCTGTGTGTGCCCCTCACGTGTTTCTGGTGTTTCTGAGCTTTACACTCTCTCACTGGTGTTTGTGCAGGCGGGCTGGTGCTTCGCTCCTTTCTGGGCTTGGCTTTGAGTGATGTGAGTAATGTGGTGTGTCCAGCAGCCCGTCAGACGTCCAGCAGCGCAGGACACACACCACAGAGCTGCAGACGCCAGCGCCGAGCTGCTAGTGCAGTCAACTACAAGGAGCCCTCCATTAACACGTAACTCTCTCTCTCTCTCACACACACACACACACACACACACACACACAGATGAGTTTGAGCATAGCTCAGTAACTATAATGCCAGGATGTGTGTCTGAGCGTGTTTTTGGGGGGGTTACTTCGCTTCCAGAATGAAACATGCTGATCCTTTACTCTTGTTATCCAACATGTTCATTTCTTTCTCTCTTCAATCATGAAGAAATGATGATGATTAATAGTATTATTAATATTTTGATGAAGAGAATATGCAGGATTTTTCTGCATCATGTTAAAGGTGCAGTAGACCAGTGGTTCCCAACCTTGTTTGGCCTGAGACCCCCTTTTTCCCCAGAAAATATTGTCAAGCCCCCCTCCACATTCAATGATATTATCTCAAAGTTTATTTACATGTCTAAATTCAAATTTATCTAAAAATGTAATCAAAGTTTCATATGCGACCATCAAGCTGTTTTCTCAGAGCATGACAAACTGACAGAACATTGCTGTCGCCCTGATACAAGTTTTATTTGTGGAGAAGAGTCAGGAGCGCTGCAGTGTTTGTGTGTTCTGTGTTTATCTGAGAAAATTAGTCTTACTGAAATGTGAATATTCCATACAAGCTGAAGCTGATCGCTCAACTCTTGTCACGTGACTCGCGTCGCAGCCCAGGGTTCATTGGTGCGAGTGTGTCACGCCGCTTGTGCGCGCAAACCGCACACCTCCATTGGAAACAACAAACAAACTCTAGAAATTCGTGATATGCCGCCGTCATTTGCAGAATCCATCAGTTGATCTTCTTGCACTTGATTTGTTGACAAGTGGATTACGGATCTGTTCTTTGGCATTTCGCGGGTCCTTTTTCCCTTAGCAAAGAACTTTCTAAAGACGCCTGTTTCTACTGTTAAATTTTGGTGCTCAAGTGACCGAGACTTAAGCGAGAGTGCAAAATAAAAGACTTTTCAAAATAAAAGGTCATTCAGACTTATTTCAGATAATAAATAAACAGAACCCCCCCCCCCCCCCCCCCCCCCAACAAAGCTGATGCCCCCTTGTGTGGTTCCCCTGTTGGGAACCGCTGCAGTAGGTGATCTGCCTAAATGCTAACCGGTTAGCATCATATCTTTTAAACACAATCCCTCCTCTGCCATCCTAAGCCACGCCTCCTTAAATCATGAACGCACACCTTAAAGACGACAGAGACCCAGTAGATCATCTCATTCACCAGTTAGAAAACTTTATAATCCTTTATAATAATACAATTCCCAATGAACAACTGTATTATATCAGCAGAACTCGTCATCACTCACTCTCTCTCACACACCCTGTCCTAAAGCCACTACTGTATGCTGAGTGTTCGGCCAGCGGCGTGCAGGAATTACACTCATCACCAAGCCACACTTACATACTATTTCAGAGTGAATATTCAGAGTAGCGGTGAACGATATCAGGAGCACGTCACAGGCTGACACTCTTCAGAAATAACCCAATGTGAATATAAAAGGTCAGTAAAGCAGGCGTGGTGGAATAGCACTGTTTACTGATGT
This sequence comes from Danio aesculapii, assembly GCF_903798145.1. Lineage (NCBI taxonomy): Eukaryota > Metazoa > Chordata > Actinopteri > Cypriniformes > Danionidae > Danio > Danio aesculapii. The sequence goes on from NC_079453.1 coordinate 51,280,436, forward strand.
TCTGTTGTTAAACTCAATATAAATCCACATTATCTGCTGTAATAGGACCTCATGACACTGAGAATAGTCACATACAGCTTTCACTGGGAGATTTCAGTGGCTGAACAACACTTCTGTGCAGATAACCCATTCATAACAACCCAATCTACATCAGCTCTGTGTGACTGAAAGAGTTTAACCCAGAACATGACCTGTCTGACAGAAACACTTCCTCCAGCGTACAGATCTAACACATCTTGACAGATCTGCTGGCTCTGGATGCAGGTGTTAGTGGTTAACAGGACATGCAGCTTTATTTCTCATTCCTCCTCTCAGGATTTATTCATCTTTCAGACTTTTATAGCTCATCTGGGGGTCCACTATATGCAGATAAACTCCTGTGTGTTCCTGATCTTCATTTCTCTATGACTGAAGGAGGAGAGAGTACATGATCAGGACATTTTCATTCTGCAAGTGAAGCGATGCTTTAATGAGTCACTTATTCAAACGATTCATTCAAAACAGATGATTCATTTACAGACTTTACACCAGTGTTGGGTCAAAATGATTCTCCTTTTATGCCAGAAATCATTCAGATATTAAGATCATGCGTCATAACAACGTCCACTTCTGTGAATATATCATACCATCTTCAGTCATGTTTAATTCTTCAGATCTTCATTAAAGGGGGCTTTTCTTTTTGCAGTGTCTAGTTTCTAGGGTCTCAGACTAATATGGTCTTCTTGAATTGTTGTGATGTGTGTTCAGGAAGCTGCGGCGCGGTGATAAATTCACAGACACTCGTTTCCTTCGCTCTCCGATCTTCAAGCAGAAATCGTCTTCATCCCGCAGGAGCTCCCTCAAGAAGATGGAGATCTACAACGAGGCCTTCGTCGGCTGCAGATGAAGCTGTTCTCCTCCATTTCTCACTCTACAGTTCACCTTGGCTTTACATTTTTAATCCATTTGACCTTGAAGAGTTTTATAGTGTAATTAAATTAGCGCAGTCAAATGATCAACCGCATCCTAATGAATATTTACATGTTTTTCTATATCTGTGCTGTATAAAAGGCTTGTTTTATATATAAATGTCATTTCAGTGTGTGCAGATATACATGTGTGCGTATATATAGAACACATGCATGTGGAAATATAGTTTTCTTCTGGATGTGATTGATCCTTTGGCAGCTCTAAATGAAACTCTCTCGTGCTTTTATGTCTCATGATTTTAGTTGTGAATATAATAAAGATTGTGTATATTAATGTTGTGTTTTATTGGCTCATTTTTATGAAATTGAGACTTTAGTAAAGCTGAGAGCAGAAGCCTTTTTAACAGGCGAGTGGACTTTTATAATGAACAAGCGTGCAGAGGAGCCCTGTTCTGATATCCTCATCTAATTCAATGTACAAGAGATTTTATTGTGCACTGAAAACATATAACATATTTAAACTGTTGGGTTTTTAACTAATGTTCATGAATTCTTGTTCATCTATAGTCAAGATGAACCACTTTTTAAACCAATAGCTGTTTAAATAAGCGATCATCGCATAAGAAACTTCCTGAAACATTTACATTACAGGTGCAAATATATCAGATACTTTAATGATGAACATGAGTAACTCTGGAGAATATGGAAATGGCAGAATTTACATGTTTATATGAACCATGTCAACAACAGCAGACTGCAAAACAAACCAAACTGCAGGAAACCAATCCAACACACACGCTACAACACCAAGATCAAGACTGTGGTTCAAGAAAACCATGTATAATTGAATGAAGCAGCCGCCTTTACAGATGAATGGTCATTCACTAGAATAAAACTAGATTTGGCCAAAGGCAGGCACGTTTCTTTGTTTTATTTGAAAAGTGAAATGGTTTTGTTTCCATCAGAGATATTTCTACACTTGTATTTTATCGTAACAGAAGCATAATTCTAATGTTAAATGATGATATAGTAATGTGTGCTAATACACTGTGATTTTAAGTCTTATCTGTTTTTGTATAGAATAAATAGTCCTAAAACAGTGTTTAGAACTAGAACACAGCATAAACTAACATCTATAAGGTAAAAGTCAGCACACTACAGAAAGATCACAGTCATGGTTTATCAATGATCTGAGTTGAATAAATGAGCAGAGTCTGCTTTAGAGTCAAACTGCTTTATTGGAGGTTATGCTTTCTTCTGAGTCGCAGCTTTCTGGAGCTTCTTCATCTCGTGTCTGATGATCTTATTCCTCTGCACAGACAAACACACACACACAGCTTTAATCTTTTCCTCAAAACAACATTATTTTACAGTCAGAACATTAGAAAGAGTCATTAAACATCAAGGACTCATTTATTTACTTCAGTCCAATACGTTCATTATCAGAGAGTTGTGTTATCTACATTTCATTCAGCACAATGTAAATCCTCTGATCACTGCATTGCTGAAAAATACACACTGAAGTCAAACATGTCAGGATAACTGAAATACTACAATAATGCCTCTTCAATGGCGGAGTGTTAAATGTAGATGAGTGAAAATGACTATAGAGAGATCAGACACAGGGGACAGTTCACAGCCACAATAACACAAGTAAATGAACCCAGAAATAACCCATTGTTCTCTAAAAGTCATGCCAAGCTAAAACTATTTTAATATTATGCAAAAGCACAACAGTGTGGTTCTGTGTCCATGAAAGGTCATGCAAACTCAGCTCTACTGAGGGATTTGGATGAGAGAGGTAAGAGAGGTCACTCAATAACTGGATCAACAGGATTCTCACACACGGAGTCAAATTTAAGTCAATTCAAGCACTTTCCAGATACTCCTCCAGCATTTTACAAGTGTGGCGAATGAGAGATCTTTATCTTCACACTACATCATATCTGATGCCCTGTTAGATTATTCTGTAGTGTAGTAAAACAGAGTAACCCAAAGTAAAATACAGAGTGACGTCATGTTTCATTATAGAGAGTAAATTCAGTGCTGGGCTGTTTTCTTCTTACACTTCAGATCAGATGAATTAAATTAGCATCATTCCCTCTCTTCTACATCATTTAGCAGATCTTAAATGTAAAAACACACAAGCCCAACACTCAATTACTGACGTTATTACCTAATCAGCCAGATGTGATGATGAAAGCAGCACAACTACATTCTCAACTGGTTTATATCAAGCGAATGACTACATTAGAGTTCAGGATCTGAAGGATTTCCAGCAGCCGGAGAATCATGTTCAGACAGTGACTGAGCTGAAAACACTGAGCTCAACACTGGACATGCTTCTGTTCACTCTGAACATCCTCTAGACTACTATGACTGAAACTAAAGAGAAATCAACCCAGACTTCATTAAACAATCCAAACTACACTGAACTACATAGCCAATTAAACACACAGAACACGCAACACTTTAGTTTGATGGTGCATTTTCAAGAACATGTCAACTTACACTGACTCCAGCAGTCTACTGATAATCTAAGGAGAGTTATTTGGCATGTAGATGCAGTGTAATGTAAACTCAACAAACAGACCATCAAAATAAAGAGTGACCAGAACGATCAGCTTGGTTTACACTGCTGTCCTATCTTTACTTCAGTCCTCTCACACACACACACACACACACACACACTCACCATTTTCTTGGCCTTCGACACCTTGTAGCGATCAAAGTCAGACATCGCAGCTCTCTGATGGAGGAGAGGATTGAGTTTAATAACAGTTATGTATATTAATAATGCAGCAGTGAACATGAGGTGCTGATTACAAATAAAGTTATTAAAGAAGTGAACGCATTTAAGTTGGCATAACTCGACATTCATTTAAAATGTGATAGTCATGATAAAAATATAAGTTAAGCCAAGTCTAATCTCTTCTCGTTTTATTAGAAGGTTTAACATATCATACTGCTAAATTACACATGCACACAGTGATATTCTCTCACTGACGTCTTGCATTACATCGTGTTCACAAGCCTGTGTAACTACACTGAAGCTGATTGACTCAATATATAAAGAAGCAGTTAACATGATGGACTTGAGGCCTATGTGCTGGCATCATTGTGAAGTTTTCTGTAAACATAAGCTCTTTAGTTCTGATTTAATGATCTTAAATTGGATTTTAAATGTTTAAATAATCATGTACTAATGCTGTGTTCTGATCTAATCAGTCGGCATCAGACCTCTCACAGAGTCACACGGGCAACTGCTAATGGTGACTGTCTAGTGCCAAAGTGGAAGACCTCATTTGGTCGATCTGTCTTCTCTAAAGGGAGCCAAACTGTGGGATGATTGACCTGTTAGCTTAAAATCAGAAAGTCATCTAAATATTTTTACTAGTGTTCTTAAAAAGAGGTTAAAAGCAAAACAGCGCTGTCTGCACATATAGTCTACTGTTAGTTTGTTGAATCATGTCGCCTTTGCTTTTGCTCCTGTAATGAATTATAATAATAGTTCCATCTTGTTAATTTGGTCAAGCCTCCTGTGGACAGCTGTTGAGAATTAGCAAGTGTGCTAAAACACTCAAATGCATTGGGTTGTCCAGTGTAATGGTGATGTCCATGTCAAATAAATAAAACTAGGATTAATAAATGATGATATTTCATCAAATAATGAGTAAAGCACATAAAATTTTGACTAATGAAATATATACACTACTAATACAAGATAATAATATTACTCTTAACTTTACTGTAAATAATTGTCTGATATTATAATCAGTGTAGATGAAGAGACTGAATGTGACCCAGAACAGAAAATAAGTGTTGAATGTCTGACATTGAGAGTTCGAGTCGGATCACACCGTACACACTTTTCCATTCTGTACACACACAGCCTTTTAGCTGATGAGAAACACAAGTGCGGTGCGCTCTGTCGCTAGGCATCGACTGAATCAGCGGTGTATGATGAGTGAGTGTTGCTGTTAATAATGGGATCATGTTAATGAGAGACACACAGCACTGCTTAACTGAACACAGCACAAGTCTCTCCTCTATGAGCCGGTATAAGATTCTGACCATATGATCACCCTGGATAATGATGACAGCTTGACTGTGTGATGATTACTGCTCTAATATATGCTCTTTTTAAATGTCTGGGTAAAACACAAAGCCTCGTTCCTCTTTGAACACAAGAGACTTTATTCTGAGAAACATGTGCAATATTTTACAGCAGTAAACTCATCAGACTGAATCATTGACATGACTGAGCTCTGAACACTGGACTGACACACTTCCAGTTCAGCAGGGGTCTCATGTATCAGCGCTGTGTACACACAGAAGCGGTGTACGACAGGTTTCACGCTCACGTTTGGATTTACTAACGGTGAAATGAACATGAGGATGTGCGTCAGTCCGCATCAACTTCATGTCTGGTGTACGTGTGTTTCCTGTGTGTGTTTTATTTCCATTGGCGACTCCTAGAGGCTATAGTGTTAAACTGCACACTACAGAGTATCTGAGCCGTGCAATGGCAGCTGTACGAGACGGGATCATCATATATAAGGTTTCCATCCCATACAGTTGACCAGCCAAACATTAAAGCTCAATCTGCAGCGATCAGCAGTTTCCCCAGTGTAATCAGAGGGATCGACTGCACACACACTGCTATAAAGGCGACATCTGTGCACACGCTGCGTGAATCAGAAACATTTCCATTCAATAAATGTGCAAATAATAAGAGATGCTCAACTGTGCTAAACACAACACACACACAATAATGATTCCTACATGTCTTCCTCATGATGAAGAGCAGGCCAAATCTGATGTGTAATGGGGGAAAAGGAGTTCATCAGACGCTGGGTTTGAGCTGAGTTCAGGATTGATAGTGTCAATACATGTTGCCATGTGCTTTATGAGCTAACACCACTCACGCTGCTGATATCTGCTGTCTTCAGCTTTAATGTCAGTCGATTAAACGGGCTGAAATCACTCAACTAGATCATTCCAACGACAAACATGCAGATAACACCGTTTATCTCCGCTCTACCACTGAGAGGAGCACCTCACATTCACATTCTGTCAAGCTTCTCTTCTCGCTTGCTTTAGCCGTTGCCTTTTCATTTGGTTTTGCCAAAAGTGGAGTCATTACCATATTCATTAGGGGGAGGAGTCAGGGAGGGGTTTTGAGCTCGTGCACTCAGTTTCACCTTAATTCAGATGTACAAAGAGAATGTGTGTGGGATTCAGCGTACGCAGTGTGTAATACACCTGAATTTTTAACTGCGTACACACATTTACAGCTGTCTGTACGCAATGTTTTAGTATAAACAAGTCTGTACATGAGGCAGCAGGACTTCTGTTCATCTGCTGACGCACACAATCTACAGTGTAGAGGAGCTACAGAAATGAAGAGGAACTGAATCAGCCTCTTACTCTGGATTGAACAGCTGAATAACTCCTCTTCATTAAAGTGTGGATTGAACAATATTCAGCAGAGAGAAAACTATTGAAGAACTAAATAATCTATATATCTGAAAACAATATTCAATCTCTGAACACTGACAACGCTCAAGAGCTCTGCAAAACCAGAGGTGGATATTAAAAGACTTAGAAAAGATCATAATCTGCTGTATTTGGCCTAAAATCAAACACTATCATTTATATACACATGAAATCATCTGTGTCTGCTGCCAAATACGTGCACAATAAGGTGTGTGTGTGTGTGTGTGTGTTCCAGGTCACATACACTGTTCCTCACTCCATAAAGAGCTCAAATAATGCAGAGGAAAATCGTATCCATTAAACACACACACGCGCACGTACACACGCACGTACACACACAGGGCATTTACAGTAAAAGTGTGTTTTACATATAGGATGACGTCGCAATACTGCAGCTAAAACACTCTGAACAACACCATCAGCTGTTTTACATGTTCCATTTCCTGTGCGTGTGAATCTGTGTGTGTGTGTGTGTGTGAGAATGTGCACAGGTTTGAGTGGGTGAATCTGCACATGTAGGTGTGTGTGTGAATATCTGCACAGGTTTGAGTGGGTGAATCTGCACATGTAGGTGTGTGTGTGTGTGTGTGTGTGTGTGTGTGTGTGTGTGTGTGTGTGTGTGTGTTTACCTTCTTCCTGGCCTCTATCTTCTTGGCCCAGCTACTCTCCTCCCACTTCTTACTGATCTCAGCCTTTTCCCAGGCACGTCGCACGTACTTCTGACGGGCACTGAACACACACACACACACACACACACACACAGATATTCAAATCTCACACATTTGACATCTAGTCAGAAGCCTGTCTGAAGGCAGAGACCCTGAAGAGTACATGATGAAGAGCTTAATCGTATAGAGCAGGCATGTACTGGAGTCCTGGAGGGCCGGTGTGCTGCAAAGCTTAGTTCCTACCCCAATCAGACACCTGGGCTAGCTGATCAAGCTCTTATAGGCTTTCTAGAAACATCCCTGCAGGTGTGTTGAGGGAAGCTGGAGCTCAAATCTGCAGGACACCGGCGCTCCACGACTGAGTTTGGACACCCCTGATGTAGAGAGAGGATAAAGCAGCACTCCACTGAGGACACACACCAGCTGTGCACCCCCCAGACCTCAAACACACGAATAACTAAACCAATGTGCCAACTGAAACTGCTCTAGTGAAACAGGAGAGATTCTGACCTGTGAGGGACTTTAATGACGTAATCTGTGAGCTGCAGACACTTGAAGGGCAGAGCCTGACGCTTCACTCCAGAGCACGGTCCGTCTACCAGAGCCTGAAACACACAACACACACGTTATTCTTCATATTCATAATCATCATCATCATCATCATCATCATCATCATCATCATCAAGACACACAAAGTCCAAGGCACTCAAATAGTGGAACAAGTTAAAGAGACATGTCACTATTGAGAGTTATAACCATTGTTAATGATGGCTTAATTAAGAGTAGTCACATTAATAAAGACTTTTACATTTATTTTAAGGGCCTTGGACTGATGAGGTTTGTTTTATAAATCTCTTATCCAAAGAGCAGCAACACATTAATTACACCTGAAGCACTTTATCATCATCATAATGATCAACAGCACTAGAGACGCACAATATTTATTGAACAGATAATGAGGGAAAACTGCTCTGATAGAGTGTGTTTGCTGGTGAATCAACAGATCAGTCACAATGCTTCTGTTGATTCAGCTGAAGCTCTCACTAATGCCCGCTCAAAGACTGGAAATCATCGCCATTATTATTGATTTTAAACTAGAGAATATCTGAACTTCAACTGTACCCTACACAACTGAAGATGTGCTTTATTGGAGAACACACTCTCTAACATGTGTTGATCAATGTCAATGGATGTTGTGTTAGAAAGTATTTATGTCTCATCCTCATGCACTACAGATTAAATCAATGCATTTTTATAGTCCATTACCTATTTAAATATAAACATTAAGAGACAAAAACAGTAGTGATAATGGTAGTAATGTTTAATTAGTAGCAGGATTATTTAACAGTGAAGTATAATACAGCCACAGTAACTAAAAACAAAGAAAAACAGCATGTTTACAGCGCAGATCCTATTAGTTTCACTAATATGATAAATAAAGCAAGTCTCTTATTTAATAAAGACAGAAAATCAAGCTGTCCTGTAAATAAATAAAACTAATGCTAATTTCTCATGACTGGAGTTATATAAATGTATTGCCATATCAGCAACTTACGGTTATTTCATGGCAAGATGGATATCCATAAAAATATTACATGATAAAAACTAATTCATATTACAATAAAAAGTTACATAGATAAATTAAATATAAAGCTCACACAAAAAATATATTTAAATTAAAATATGATTTCTCAGTTCAATGTTTGACAAATAATTTAGGATTCTTCCTGGTGGTACCTTTTTAAAAATGTCCATCAAAGTACTCTCCTTATATAAATTCTCTAATTATATTCAAACTTCCACATTCCAACAGAACATGTTTGATAATAAGAGCAGCCTGGCAATAATTACATTCAGGTGGGTCTTCGTTATCAAGTAGATAAAAATGAGTCAACTTAGAATGTCCAATTCGACATCTACTATAGACAGTTTGATCATGCCTGGTCTCAAAATTATAATTTGCCAAGTGTCTTTCTTTTATTTTCAGGTTAATTTCCTGGAATTATAGAAAAACAGAACTTATATTATATATTTATACTGTTTTTATATAATTCCAGGAAATTAACCTGGAGAATGAATGAATGAATGAATATATATATATATATATATATATATATATATATATATATATATATATATATATATATATATATATATATATATATATATATATATATATACATATACATATGGCAACCTTTATAATAAGGTTCCAATAGTAAATATATTTAACCAACATGAACAATGAACACATTTAATACAGTATTTCTTCATGTTAATGAAAATACAGTCCTTTATTGTTAGTTCATGTTAACTCAGTGCATTAACTGATGTTAACAGACATGCATTAGTGCTAATAACACATTAGTAAATGTTGAACTGATCGTACAAGCATCGTCAGTAAACACAATAACAAAAATAAACCATATTGTAAAGTGATCACATACATTTACATGAGTAAATAAACTCAACAATGGGCTAAAAGATCTGTGCAGATATGCAAATGTCTACTCTCACACTCTGTGAGGCTCTAGTTAGTTACATGTGTGTCATATACAGTGCATACAGGTCAGTATCTGCTGGACTCACCCTATTCTGGTCGATCACGTCCACGATGGCCACCAGTTTCCCCTCATGAGGACCGAAAGCGATGAAGGCCACGCGGCCGATCTCCACGAAACGCTTGAACACCTGAAACACACCAGACATGCGTTAGAGATATCACAGATGCATCATGGGATATTTTACTCAATCAGAAATCATCAATTCATTCCAAACAGAGATATTAAAGCACCTGGTGAAACAGTACTCATATCACTGAATATTTAAAGGAAACATTCACAGAATAAAATACCACAATGTACCATTTCTCCAACATCCTGCAGCTCTACTTACAATCAGCAAAAACATGTATGGAGAGAGTCTTAAAGGTCCTAAATGGCATTGAATTTAACTTGTAACTTATTTAAACATTCAGATTTACACATCAACCAAAAGCTGAATAAACACCTTTCATTAGTGTTTATACATATTGACAATCTAAACATCTGAAGGTTAAAATAGAAATAAGAGAAAATCAACTTCAGAATCATCTAAATTAATCCCACATTAGTCATTCAAAATAAAGTTGATATTTACAGTAGGAAATTTACTAAATATCTTCATAAAAACAATATTTAATATATCTATAACTAGTATTGGGGGGGGGGTGTTTTAGTGCCACTTGCAGCATTAAGAGTTGTTTAATCAGGAGTATTACTGACATTAATAGACATTGAGCTTGCAGACAGTGGGACACTTACTAAATGATCAGACAATTAAACTAATGTTTAGCATTAACGAATTTTATACCCATACAGTGCATTTCTGACGACTGCAGGAGTCACTTATGTCGGTTTTTATATATATATATATATATATATATATATATATATATATATATATATATATATATATATATATGAAAAGCTGACTATTTTCCTGTCAGTGACGTTATTCCTCAATATAATGAAGGGTGTTCACAGCATGCATAAGCTTTCATAACTCATTATTATAAGAATATCTTCACCCTCTTGACATTAGCAGACACATTTAGCAGATCTGAGCTGGTCAGTGATGTTGAAGTGTGTTAGCGTGCTGTCTCGGAGATCTGCTAACGGCTAATGCTAATTATTAAGTTCAGATCTGCTTAACTAACCGCGTATCGAGTTTCACACAGTCTCTGCTCTTCGCTCGTGATCTGCAGTGTGAATAGATCTACAGCTTGTTTAGTGTGTGTTCTGTGCGTGTGTGTGTGAGGCCTGTGTTCCTCTCTTCCACCACGTTGTTCAGACTCAGACGCTTAATTCTCCTCGATCGCGCTAAACGCGTCTTCTACAGTCCACAAACAGCACACATCGCCTCATTCACGGATTAAAACACTCTCCACATGTTTTATTCCACTGTAAACTCTCTACAAACACCTTATTTTTCTAAACTTTGCTCTCCGCGTCGCCGAGTTCACTTACCATGATGGCAGACCGGGGTAGAAAAAGAACGAGCGCACTTCCGCTCTGGAGAGAAGAGTCTTCCGTTTCAGCGCTGCGCATGCGCGACGATTGTAGACTTTTAAAAAGCAGCGATTAAATGTTGTGCTTATACTGTAATGACTTACGATGGCTGTTTATTTGTGTATTATTACAAAGAATACCCCCAGGCGAATGCACGAACACAACCAGAGGAGACTCACTGTGATCACGTGATTTTTAAACAGTGTTAAACTGTGAAAATAAAGTACCACACACAGATTTGATGTCTTTTTCATATTGCTGTTATCGGATTTAGCTATTAGAATTATGATTGAAATAAAAACAGGATAATTCAGATTCCTCCTTTTACACAGAAATTGAGTGTTTATTAGAAAGTTTACCTCGATATTTACATGTATAGCGTTATAGATATGTATGTATAGTTTGTTAATTGAAATGTAATCAGAAACTGCATCACTAATAACTCTCAAATTACCAAGTAAACACAGATTTTACGAAAATATCATATACTATTCAGTTGTATACTACAAAACACCACAGTTTACCGTAGTAAAAAGTAAAGTATACTACAGTCGATCACTATAATTAATATCACAGTGTACTAGAGCGTTCAGTAACACTACAGTTGTAAACACTATACACACAGTATGGTTCATCAACAGTAATCTCCATGTGGGAGCTGTCTGTGTCTAATAGAAATGCAGAATCTGGAGGCAGCAGTTCTCAGTGTGTCCGCTGGGTGGAGCAGCAGTCAGCGCATGCGCAGATTACCTCTCTCTCAGCTCCACACAGTAGATGTAGTTTGGTGTTAAACGTGGCAGTCTGAGTTCTGGAGTTGTGCTGTCCTCTCCATCAGGCTCGTTGGTCTAGGGGTATGATTCTCGCTTAGGGTGCGAGAGGTCCCGGGTTCAAATCCCGGACGAGCCCAAAACTTTTCAACACTTGATAACACTATAATCACACACTTACTAACACTACAATAACACAACAGGCATTATCAGATATGCTGTCACATCATGAAGAAACACACTTCCTTGTATGTATATATTGGACGACACGGTGGCTCAGTGGTTAGCACTGTGGCCTTACAGCAAGAAGGTCACTGCTTCGAGTCCCAGCTGGGTCAGTTGGTCCGGCTCCGGATTCCCCCACAGTCCAAACACATGCGCTATAGGGGAATTGATCAACTAAACTGACCGTTGTGAATGAGTGTGTATGGGTGTTTCCCAATACTGAGTTGCAGCTGGAAGGGAATACACTGTGTAAAATATATGCTGGAATAGTTGGTGGTTCATTCCGCTGTGGTGACCCCTGATGAATAAAAGACAAAGCTGAAGGAAAATGACTGAATGTCATGCATTACAGCATCAGTGTGTGTGTGCTGCTGTGTATTTGAGCATTTGGTTTCTTTTTTGCGAATTCATTCATTCATTTTCTTTTGGGTTTAGTCCCTTTATTAATCTGGGATCGCCACAGCGGAATGAATGATTCTGTAATGAGGATTATAATCTGAACAGTAAAACAGCACCAGATGTAACATGTCCACCGTCATTAAGATTCTTTTCCAATAGCCAACACACACTTATTCAGACTAGTCATGATCAAAATCAAACTATTTCCTGAAATGGCACACACATCCTTCATATCGCCAGATTTATGCCTAACCAGCTGCACACTGATGGGCATAATGAAAAGCACCCCCATATTTACAGTTCTTTTCCATAATACTACAATATTCATCAGATTGTTCACATGCACAGACATGTTTGCAGATACACACACATGCTGCTGCACTTATTTTATTATATTTATTATATTTATTTACAGTATCTACAGGGCTTGGACAATGCACAGTAGAGTACATGGCTGATGTCATGCACCCAGTAAACAGGTGTCACTCGACTGATCCTCTACGACATGGGGTATACTACATCTGTACTACAGGAAATTTTGGTTACCTATCAGTTCTCCAGTCTAAAGGTCCGGATGATAGAGGCAACGTACCCCTACCTCTCACTCTTCCTCCCCCCTCCTATTCTCAACCTCCCTCTTCCTCTCTCTGCAGCGTCTTCCATTGTTGTTGTAAAAAAGAGGCTCTCACCTGTGGTCTCTTCATAGTGCTTACATTCTGACTGAAGTGTTAACAATGAACCCCTGAGGTGTTTGTGGCACATGTGATTGGTCAATCAGCTGGGTTGTTCTGAATGGCAGTGTTTTGAAATGGACCATGTGACTGATGTTAGACTGTTGTGTCTGATGCAGAGAACTGTTCTGAGAGCAGTTAAAAGGGTCATTCAGAAATGCAGAAGCAGAACGTGTGTTTAGGAGACGTGAGAAGAAGTTTTGCTCTCTGTGTGTCAATAATTCTGCTGTGCGTGGCATTTTAGTGTGTTAGCAATTGAAGAACACTGTAATAACTGAATGAATGAATGGCTTATTCTTCAGTATATGGAACTGCAGAACAGCATGTGTGCGTGTGTGTGTGTGTGTGTGTGTGTGTGTGTGTGTGTGTGTGTATGTGAGATGTGTGTTAGGAGTGAATGTGATGTGGGCAGAAGTGTGTGAGAGTGTGTGTGTGTGTGTCTCTAGGGTTTTCTCTGACCGCTGCCCTGATTTCATGATTTCAGTGTGTGTTTCAGTTCAGATTCTGACAAAGATGAGAACAGATGAAGAGCGGACGGAGCTTACAGAGTGCAGGTGAGCACACACACACACACACACACACACACACACACACTCTCTTTATAAATTGTTATAACTGTACATTGAGCATTAGCGTGTGTTCCTGTAGATCCAGCTGGATCTCCGGCTGGTTGCCGTCCTGGTGTCCAACATCACCAACACACCTGAGCAGAGCAGAGGACAAGATACTGTCAGGTGTGTGTGTGTGTGTGTGTCTGAGAGAGAGAGAGACAGTCATTGTGTTTGTGCGTATAAGTGTGTAAGAGTGTGTGTATTTGTGTTTGTGTGCGTGCACTGGCATGTGTGAGAGTATGTGTCTGTGTGTGTGTGTTTGTGTGCATTTTTGTGACAAAGAGATAGTGTGCATGTGTATCTGAGAGTGTGTGTGTGTGTGCGTGTGTGTGCGTGTGTGTATTTGTGTCAGAGAAAGTGTGCAAATTGGTGTGAGTGAGTTTTTTTTACTTTTTTTACACACACACACACACACACACACGCACACACACACACACACACACACACACACACACACACACACTCCTCTGCTGTGTGTGTGTTTCAGCTCTCTCCATCAGCTTCTCTCGAGGGTTCGTCTCCGTCTCCAGCGGTCAGCAGATCCGGACTCTGGTCTTCAATGGGGAGGGGCTCAGGGGGGCGGGGTCAGCAGGGGAGGGGCTCAGGGCCCCGGGGCCGCCGCTGGTGCTCCTGCACGGGTTCGGGGCCGCTGCGGGGCTGTGGGTGCTGAACCTGCAGGCTCTGGCGCAGGACGGCCGGCAGGTGTTGGCTCTGGATCTGCTGGGTTTCGGGCGCAGCAGCCGGCCGGTGTTCAGCACTGATCCTCAGCAGGCGGAGCAGCAGCAGGTGGAGGCGCTGGAGCACTGGAGGAGTCAGCAGAGGGTGGAGCACATGGTCCTGCTGGGACACCATCTGGGAGCGTACATATCTGCTGCGTACGCACTCGCTTACCCACAGCGGTCAGTGTGTGTGTGTGTGTGTGAACACAAGATTATTCTGCTTACCCCATTGGCAGATTAACAATCAGTCTGCTGTATGAATGCTTTATGAATGCTATATGAATGCTCTATGTCTGCTGTACGAATGCTCTGTGTCTACTCTAGGTCTGCTGTATGAATGCTTTATGAATGCTCTATGTCTGCTGAATGAATGATTTATGAATGCTCTATAAATGCTGTATGAATGCTATATTTTTGCTGTATGAATGATTTATGAATGCTCTATGAATGCTGTATGAATGCTCTATGTCTGCTGTATGAATGCTCTGTGTCTACTCTAAGTCTGCTGTATGAATGCTATATGAATGCTCTCTGTCTGCTGTATGAATTCTCTATGTCTGCTGTATGAATGTTTTATGAATGGTCTATGTCTGCTGTATTATTGCTCTGTGTCTACTCTAGGTCTGCTGTATGAATGCTATATGAATGCTTTATGTCTGCTGTATGAATGCTTTATGAATGCTCTGTGTCTGCTGTATGGATGCTGTATGTCTGCTGTATGAATGCTTTATGAATGCTCTGTGTCTGCTGTATGGATGCTGTATGTCTGCTGTATGAATACTTTATGAATGCTCTGTGTCTGCTGTATGGATGCTTTATGTCTGCTGTATGAATGCTTTATGAATGCTCTGTGTCTGCTGTATGAATGCTTTATGAATGCTCTGTGTCTGCTGTATGGATGCTTTATGTCTGCTGTATGAATGCTTTATGAATGCTCTGTGTCTGCTGTATGGATGCTGTATGTCTGCTGTATGAATGCTTTCTGAATTTTCTATGTCTGCTGTATGAATGCTTTATGAATGCTCTATGTCTGCTGTATGAAAGCTCTGTGTCTACTCTATGTCTGCTGTATAAAATGATTTATGAATGCTCTATAAATGTTCTATGCCTGCTGTATAATTGCTGTATGTCTGCTGTATGAATGTTTTATGAATGCTCTATGTCTGCTGTATTAATGCTCTGTGTCTACTCTAGGCCTGCTGTATGAATGCTTTATGAATGCTATATGAATTCTCTATGTCTGCTGTATGAATGTTCTTTGTCTACTCTAGGTCTGCTGTATGAATGCTTTATTAATTTTCTATGTCTGCTGTATGAATGCTGTATGTCTGCTGTATGAATGCTTTATGAATTTTCTATGTCTGCTGTATGAATGCTTTATGTCTGCTGTATGAATGCTTTATGAATTTTCTATGTCTGCTGTATGAATGCTTTATGTCTGCTGTATGAATGATCTGTGTTTGCTCTATACATGCTGTATGAATGTTCTGTGTCTGCTGTTTGAATGCTGTATGAATGCTGTATGTCTGCTGTATGAATACTTTATGAATTTTCGATGTCTGCTGTATGAATGCTGTATGTCTGCTCTATGTATGCTGTATGAATGTTCTGTGTCTTCTGTTTGAATGCTGTATGAGTGCTCTATGTCTGCTGTATGAATGCTCTATGTCTGTTTGCTCAGAGTGAAGCACCTGATTCTGGTGGAGCCGTGGGGTTTCGCCGCCAGACCCAGTGCCCCAGAGCGCTGGGTTCCCTTCTGGATTAAAGCGTTCGGATCTGCTATGAATCCGTTCAACCCTCTGGCTCTGCTGCGGCTGGCGGGACCCCTGGGTGAGAGGCAGACCCAATATCTGTTAATCATTACCAGACACTGACATCAAGCTCAAATATTCCGATGAGGTTCATCTTAGTAATAAGTCTGCGTAAAGAAATGAATGACTAACACTGCTGTGAATGTTAAACTGAGCTGTTTGTGGTGCAGGTCCTCTGCTGCTGCAGCTGCTGCGCTCAGACTTCAAGCAGAAATACGCTGCTCTGTTTTCTGACAACACTGTGCCGGACTACATTTACCACATCAACACACAGACGGCCAGGTACAGCTCAACTCTCCATCCAGCAGAAGCAGACGCAGTCTTCATAGATGCTCATAGGTGTTTATAGATGTCCACAGATATTCATAGGAGTTCATATATGTTCATAGGTGTTTATAGATGTCCACAAAAATTTCTAGGTGTTCACAGATGTTCATAGGTGTTCATAGATGTCCACAGATATTCAAAGGAATTCATACGTGTTCATAGGTGTTTATAGATGTCCACAGATATTCATAGGTGTTCATAGATGTCCACAGATATTCAAAGGTGTTTATAGATGTCCACAGATATTCATAGGTGTTTATAGATGTCCACAGATATTCATAGATGTCCACAGATATTCATAGGTGTTTATAGACGTCCACAGATATTCATAGGTGTTCATAGATGCTCATAGGTGTTTATAGATGTCCATAGATATTCATAGGTGTTTATAGATGTCCACAAAAATTACTAGGTGTTCACAGATGTTCATAGGTGTTCATAGATGTCCACAGATATTCATAGGTGTTCATAGATGCCCACAAATATTCATAGGTGTTCATAGATGCTCATAGGTGTT